>NC_056725.1:1504238688-1504326188 GCF_019279795.1 Protopterus annectens
TTCAAGTTTGTATCCCTCATCTTCACTGCAAATTCACGCAAGTCATTAAAATTGTGACTTCAGTATATTGGCAGTAATATATTTAGGGTGACAGCTGCTGGCTTCTAAAATGGCATTCTTAGTGAACAGTTTTCTATATAAGCTAGTGATCATACAGCCATTTGTTTTCTTGCTTATCTTAACATCTAAAAAATCAATACTATTTTTTTCAATTCTGTCAGTAAACACAAGACCAAACTCATTCGAATTCAAGTATTTAACAAATTTTAACCAGTTAGTAACAATTCATGACCAAATGCCCCAGCAGTCATCCAGGTAGTGACGCCACATGCTTAAATCTTCCTTAAATGGGTTCATGTCACTATAAATTAGCTGCCATTCCAAATACCCCATGAAGAGGTCAGCGTAAATTGGAGCAAATGTAGTGCTCTTGGCAGTCCCTTTATTTGTAGATAATAGTCACCACAAAAATAAACACATTATGTTTTAATACAAATTGTGTAAGGGTAATCAAGAGATCAACATGTCCAGATGAATACATACCATATATTTCAAGCCAATGTTTCAACGACTGAATACCCCCACTATGTCGGATATTCGTATACAAAGATTGAACATCCAGGGTACAGAGAAAATAATTGGGACTCACTTGTAAATCATTCATTAAACATAAGAAATCATTAGAATCTTTTAACCTAGCTCTTACAAAATGTAGTAGTGGTTTTAACTGATGTTCACGGTATACTGACAAAGGTTCTGTTAAAGAACCTCTCCCTGATAATATCGGTCTTCCTGGAGGTTTAATAACTGTCTTATGTATTTTTGGCAAGATGTAGAATCTCTGGGGTTTAGGGCCATCGACTCTAAGTTGTTTGCAAAGAGATTCTGATATATCTCCGTATGACATAGCATTCAAAAGAAATGCATCAATTTTTCTTTTGAAATCCATAGTTGGATCTAGTGGCAGTTTATGATAAAATCTGCCATCATTCAATTGTCTCAAAGCTTCACTCACATATTCAGTTCTTGTCCAAATTACTATGGCACCCCTTGTCAGCTTTAACCAACACTATATGTTTATTATTTTTAAGCTTCATTAATGCAGTTCTTTCAGACCTAGTCAAATTATTGCCAAAATCTCTAAAAATCACATTCTGGTTTGTGTGTAAATCATGCAACACCATATCTTCGAATAATTTCACTCTAGGGTGATAGGGCAGCTGAAAAGTGGATTTCCTAAAATGAAAAACATCCATAGAAACATTACTAGTATCAGTTTTTGTGTTAAAAATACTTTAAGTTTAAATTTCTACAGAAATGTTTAACATCTAAGCATACATCAAATTCAGAGGTAAAGTGCAATGGTACATAGCTAAATCCTATATTGAGTACACTTATTTCTTGTGAAATTAACTCATAATTAATGAGATTAACTATTAAACTGTCCATTTATTCATTTATCTTCTCCACTACATTCTCGTCATGTCCCTGAATGCTTGTTCTATGTTGCTCCCAGGTCTGCTTACGATGTTTGAGCTCTCCTCTTCTAAAGGGCCCCCACTTCCCCTAGATTTCTTATAAGCAGGTGATGCTGATTCCTCTATACCATCTCCCTCTGTGTCAGTACTGGGGGGATTTGATGAAAAATCTGAAGTGCTTGAATCAGTGATACCTTCAAAAGCCCTCGTGGGCTTTAAAATTGATCTATTTCTTTTGCATTTATGTTTGGACTGTCTATTGGTTGAGTCAGAAAAATGCACTGACCTCTTAGCTGTTTTCCATGAAAAAACAGCATTATTTTTGACATCCCCCATGTCTCTATTGAATTTCTTTGTTTTCTTGTTTCTTACTTCCCTCTCAAAAGCATTAACTTCACTCAAGTATAAATCATACATTTGGCCATAGTCCACTTCACTTTCATGTTGTTGTATGTTTTCAAGACATTCATCCAGTTTTGTTTTGATATCAGTCAAAGAATGTTCATAAAAATCAATCAGCAACTCTATAAACATTTTCGAAGCCAGTCATTGTATTAAACCACATCTTGACATGAAACCTCTGTCTTCTTTTCCAACCCTGGTTCCAAGTAAACTCTCAAGCCACGCAGTGCAATCTCAACCCCAACATATGTTTTAAGTAATTTGATATGCCAAATGGTAGAACAAATTTTTTTTGTCAATAAAGTCAGTTCTTTAAACATATGTTCCATATTAACAATGCAACTCACCTCCATGACATTACTTACCTGGAGTGGGAAGTCAGTGTTCTGGAATGTCAGTGTTCTGTGGTTGTTGGCCTTTTCATCTCGGCTACCTGAAAGTCAGGTAAGTGAACTTTCAGTCTACTGAAGTAGGCTCATATATACTTTTATATATATATATATATATATATATATATATATATATATCTATATATATATATATATATTATATATATATATATATATATATATATATATATATATATATATATATATATATATATATATATATATACAGAGATTACGTCATTAGAATGCAGTGCCACATGAGTTGGAATCAGAAAGGGCACACTCAGCATATAGGAAGTTCAAACACAAGTTTTATCACACTTAGTAAATATAGTTCCTATGAAGAAACTAAATTAAAATAATATATTTTATAATCAGAAATCCCAATTTACGTGAACACAGCATAATTATTAAAAAAATAAAATAATGCAAAATCACCTTTGTACACAATCTTTAGATCGACATAAAAATGGTCGACAAAAAAAAAAAGGTCTAAAATGATAATTTTGACAGAATAGATAATGCACCAGTGAGGGCTATATGCCCTTTCCCCACTGCAGTACAACCTCAGAGTTGGTACATTTAATTAGCAGAAGATGTTAGGGTGCAGCCTCCCTCATGAGCTATCCAAAAATATTCTGGGATTCAATAAACTCCTTGTAGACTTCTTGCAGAACCTACATGGAGTTTACCTCTTAGTGCGATGATCCGTGATGCACAGCACCTCACAATGCATATTAATGAGGAGTAGTGCACCTAAGCTTACTTTTGTGGCTTGCAACAGTGTTGCTGGCTGCAAAACCTTGTAAGCAAATTCGGATAGCAATTCCATGTAAGGCAGAATACCTACAGTGCACGGATTTGCGCAGAATACCACAATGATCTCCAAGGCTTTACAAATAGCTGTCATTCTGTAAGAGCAACACATCTACATAGATGACAACATAATGAGAAGGCAAATAACCAGTAATAGGGACATATTTGACACAGATGTCACATAAAAATGCATTAAAATGTAACAGTCTCAACCTCTTAGAGCGAGAAATGTGGACAAAGCCATACAAATGGGGGATAAGGGCCAGAAATAAGGACATATTTTTAATATTGCACTTCCAAACTTAGGAAGTAGATAGTATATATAGGTTATACATTAGCATGAACTTTCTGAAAAGCATGAAGTTTGAAACTCAAATGTTAATCATCAGTTTCTGACTGGCCTCTGCAATGACATGTTAATGATTTGCAAAGGGAAAAAAAAAAACAAATGTTATGAGTAAAGGATCACAAATATGAGACAAAAATTGGACATTTTCTACAGATCAGGGCAGTTGAGAGGTATGAACTCAAATGTATGTAATATTGAGTCACATCAGTCCAGAGATCATCCCAGTAATATGGCAGAAAGCCACATATTTGATAAGGAAAACATCTGAAGATCCTGGGAATACCTGGACATTTAAGAGATATGAATGTGACGTATATGGTCCAAACACAGTACAGGACAGTGTATTGTGATATTCCATTCCTGGCATTCTGCACTGAAACTGTGTTAATGATCTGTAACAGGACATGGGGCTGCCATACAAAATGATCACTCAGGGGAAGTGCATTTATTGAATTTGGACACACAAATGAATTGTAGGAATGAACACAGGGAAAGAGTACAGGTGAAACTCCCTCATGTACAGCAGAGGAGGGCATGTCAATGGAAGACGGTTGTAGCAGCAACACCAAGCACATATCTATATGATACAGTACAGACTGTACAGTGAAAATGTGTTATCTGTGACCATCACACAAGGTGACATAAGAGGGTGGATGTATGTGTGAGATAAGCATCCTTACATTAATAATGCAGAGGATATCTATCAGGGATCTGACATACAACTGGATTAGGGTGCATATTGGAAAGATGTGCAAACTGATATACCTGAATATGTATGCTATCAGCAGACGTCTCCAGCAAGGTGGCTACAGGTAATGGATTATGACAAACATTACAGGAACCAACTACAATCATGGCCAATATCAGAATAATACCACCACTAATCCCATGCCTCTGACATAACATTTGTGATGTTGCATGATAAGAGATGAGCCTGCACACACGCACTTGACAACTATTATGATTCATCTACATTTTATGAGGGTAACTATGGACACTGTCCTGGTACTGTAATATCTGCAGTAGGTGCTATGAAAGACACTGCTACACCTGTATGCGACTGTATGGGCAATACCGGCTAGTTGCCTTGTGTGCATGGCATATATCTATGGCACAATCCATGATGTCATATGAGTGATATACATGCCATTAATGTTGTCAAACACCTATGTATGCAGTGTGTACATAAGCTGAACAGGTAGCACACATGCATCTGGTATAGCAACTTGACTGGTGTTCCGCACCATCAGACAGTTTAGTATATTCCACAGAAAGAATACCTAGTTATAGCCAATAAACTGTGTGACAGCTCACTGTGGCAAAGATGGTAGAATTAAGTTACACATCAGTGGAAAATGTGTAAGAAGGAACATGAAGAAGGGTACATTGTACACAGTCATTGGTGTGATGGAGGCTGAGAACCATGAAATTATTATGGCCTCTGATGGGAATATCCTTCATATACCCAGTACTTGTATTATATTCAAGAAAATAGTCAGCACTGTGACAACATGCTGGGGGATGTACCACTTATCCTCTACCCCAGGATACAGGTCACATATCGATTGGTCTGATTATAGGGTGTGATGTCCACATTATACTTGGGTGGTCCGTTGGTTTCCTGATTCAACAAATCCCTTCATGTGACTCATCACTGCAGGTGTTGTTTTGGCTGTGGCAGCAGTGGCTGGTATGTGATGATACTGTCTGTATTATACTAATATCACAGTTGGAATCAATGATTGCCCACAAGCTGTAGTCCTTCAGGCAGCTGTTTTGACACAACATGTGTATGCCATCTGTGATGTCCATCACTTAACTAATGAGAGGAAGGGCCTAGCAGACACCCCTGATGTACTAACCTGATCATGGGACCTGAGATATATCACATCACACATTTAAACATAGTGAGATGCCATGTATGTCATACACTGGTCTACCAATTTGGTGATATAGCTGGTTATGGCCACATATTACAGTGTTGATTGAATACATCGGTGTGGTTTTGTGTCAAATGCCATCCCCTGTTCAAGCTCCACAAGATGATGCTGTTGTCATCATGCATGCCCTCAATGACCTCACTTAATGTACCTAATGTAGCAGTAACAACTCACACAGGTCTATTGCATACACCTGGAATATTACCAGTGGACATGTAGAAGAGGTCCTGATGAAATGTTGGTCTACCTCACAGTCAAGGAGGGTCAGGATGGCTCTATACATGCATGTATCAGGTGGTGTCCCCCCAGTTCAGGTGGATGCATGTTGATGTACACTCTTGTATGGGAACATAGGCCATGTGGAGGGTGTGTTGAGCTGTGTATTCAACCATATCAGGAAGTTGTATATGCTGGGTCATGCCACAGGTGATCTGTGATGCAGTCACAGCACATTGATTCAATGTGATAGGTCTGGATGAAGGTAAGACAGTGCATACTGCCTATTGTGATCTGACCTAGGGTTTTGACACAATCACACATGCAGGTATCATTGAGAAAACCCCCAAGCTGGGGATTAAACCTTACATCAGTTGATGTGGAAACAATTGGCTCACTGACAGAACACATCATGTGAGGGCTGGTGAATCAATCTTTACCAGTAGAGCTGTCACAACTGGCAAACCCCAGAGATCTGTGCTCAGCCCTTGACTGTTTGAACTATATTTTTTGACAGTTCAGGCTAATGTATATGGCCTTTGGCTTACCACATTTGATGATTCTTGCATATTGTGTGCAATCATTGACTCCACCAATGGTGATAACAGTACTAGAGGAGCTAACACACACAACTGAATGGTAACAAAGGCACACAATGTGCAAATAAATGCAGACATATGTGTTGATGATGTCTGTGTGAAAAGTGGAGTTCCATATTAATCACAGCACTGACAACAGTCCTGCTATGCAGAAAGCCAGTGATGCAAGCACTGGGAACACATTTAGATGGCAATCTGAAATTTGACCACCAAGTGCCCACACTACTATTGGAAGCCTATACTTTGCACATTGTAAGTCACAACATCATATTGATATATTAGGATTGTATGACAGCACTGTAGTCAAATATCATTACAGCACTAATAGGGTATAGTGCTCTTTTTATATGTACCTCACCAGACACATGTAGCAGCTGCATAAACCACAGGGCTTTCTCAGCAAGATAACAGATGGCCTACACACCATATCATGATGTATGTGGATAGATTAAAAGCCATGTCACTGTAAACTTTATTGTATAAGATGAGGTGACTTCTGCCTGGCCCCCAGGCCAGTCTCTGACCCTATCCCAGTGGGAGTACTGGATATCCAAAAATGTAATATAGCGGATGACATCAGCAGTGTCTGTTGAAAAAAAGAAAACAGTATCCCACATGTTCATGTAAAATCCTCTATGTAATGAACAGCTCTCACACACGCACACACACACACACACACACACACACACACACACACACACACACACACACACACACACACACACTGTTGCCTGCAGTGAGAATAGCATTCCTAATTATCTAAGTGCACAGACTGTAGAAAACAGTACTTTACGCACGCACTACAGCTCAAGTCTGACTCACTGTGTGTCAGAGAACACTTTATAGCTGATGACATCAGCAGTGTCTGTTGAGGTGAAGATAAACTTGTTCCACATACTGATATAAAATGCTCTTTGTAATGTCAGAATAAACAAGAAAGTGTGTTTACCACTGAGACCCAACTAAAGTTCCATGCTACAGTGTAGAAAACCCCCCCAAAAAATACAAAAAATACACTGAAAATGATGAGCTTTCATTTTAATATTTAACACTTCTTCAGATACAACAAACTACCAAACATTCTGTTTAAATATGGTTCTTATGTGACATTATGCATCACATAACAGCCGAGTTCCCTTCCACTTTTAAAGTGGTATAGTCATTTTTAACAAAAAAACTCAAAGAAAACAATGTAAAAAATACAAGCTAAGGGAATCATTATAAAATATAGAAGCTATTTTAAAAGCATGTATATTAATATAAAAGATATATTTACATACCTGTTAAAAAGTCAAACATATTTATCTCTGTAATGCATTCAGTTTCAATAGGCAGCTTATAGGTATGTGGTCTTTCAATCCTAGCCACCTGCCTTTATTAAGTTTCATATGCCAGAACTGCTCAAAATTCACTAAAAGTAGCTGCCATGGTATCCTACATTCATCCAATATAACCTTTTCAGCAATAAATATAAAAAGGCTAGCAGTTGTCTCATCAGCTTGTTTAGCTAGTACATTTGTTTCTTATGTCAATAATTTGCTCATAGATATGCCCCAGGATTTACGAAATGAAAGTTTCTGTGCAATAGCAGTGTAACTGCTCCTGCACGGAAAATGGCCACTTTGTGATCCAGGTAAGTGCCATTTGGATGTGCACGAGCGGCCCTACACTGTTCCAGCATGGAAAGCCATGCTGGATGCTAATCAGCTCATTTGCTGGTGAAAACAATGTAAATGAGCTGATCTAGTGATCCAGGAAGTCGGCAGGTCTCAGTGCTGGAACAGTGTAAGGTGCAGAAATGCATTTGGTTACTAACCGAATACATTTCTGCAAATTACACATCAGAGGCATGTCATCGCTCAATAAAGCATGTATTAGAGTGGTTATGCATGCCAATGGCCAAATATATGGCCATTGGCATGCAAAACTGCTTCAAAGAAAAATAATTTAAAGTTTTATTTTTGTTGGCCAATCTCGGCCATTGAGTGCATGGGAAGCAGTATGTTAGTGGGAGGAAGCAGAAAAGGAAATGGAAAAAACAAGGGTGAAAACATGAAAATTACGGAATTCTGCATTTTGCCATTATAGGCAATGGCATGCAGAAAGTAAACAATGGCCAGGAACAGTGGTTGCTAAGGGGGAAGGCTCATGTGTAGAGCAGTAACTAGGGCTAAAGACAGTGGGGTATGTTAATGAGGGGACTTGTACTGAATCATAAATTTCTTCTTAGTGTCAGACTACACCTAACCATGTAGGTGGTCTAACACAATCGTGTAGACATGAGGAGCAAGTAACATGAAAAGGGTGTGTCATGCGTGCTGTAAGCACATTGGAGTTCTGTTGGCTGTATTCCCCTTAGCTAAGCACAGCTAAGCAAGGGGCTGAGTCTTAGATTGTTTAATCTTATTCAATGAACAGAGGAGTGTGTTCGTGGCTAGGGCAGGGGCATTTCTTGCTGTCCACATTATCTAAACGGGTCTGGGTGGTACGCCAGGGATTAAACAGGAAGGACATAGGAAAAGTAAAAGGAAATAGTAGAACAAGGGGAATGCAGTACAAACAGCAATATGGGATACTGCAACACACAAAGGGCCATTGAAAGCATTCATTAATATAGCTGACAGGTGGCTGCATAGCTGAAAATGGGAGGAGATGTAAAAAATAAATAAATAAAGTGCAACAGCACAATAAAGGAGAAATATGAAGTAGAAAGCAATAATATGGGACCCTTGAAACTTACAATGGGCAGGCAAAGCACATAATAATTCAGCTGGCAGGTGGCTGCACAACTGAAAGTGGGAGGAGATGTAAGTAAAAAATAATTAAAAAAGAAGACATCAGCAGAATAAAGGCAATCATGAACATATTATCAGTAATGCCTCTAATACTCACAGTGGCCAAATCAAAGCCATGAATAATATAAGTGGCAGCTGGAATGTATCATAGTGAGCCAATCATACAGGCAGCATCTGTAGCACCACAGTATAAAGTATGGAAACACTTTACAATGTGTTTTTTCCCACAAACTCTGCACCATTGGTGTATACAAGCAGGGGAATTTTAAATGGAAAAATGTTAGTGGCTGCCATTGCTTTGATCCATCAGTATGTGCCAGAGGCTGAGGGCAGAGAGAAGGATAATGCTGTAACTGCCCCAGACTCAGGAGTGGGAGAAGAGTGTTCAGCCCCAGGGTAACCTACCAGGGGCTACATGACCTGGAGATAGTAGAGTGCTACAGGGGTGGACAGAGACATACATCAGCAACTTGTGGAGCTGTGCTAGCCTCGCCTCACATCCAGAATGAACAGAGGAGAACCCATCTTAGTGCGTACTAAGGTATGTGTAGCCCTAAGAATACTAGCTACAGGTACTTCCCAAAGACCTACTGGGGACATCATGGGGGTGTCACAGGCATCTGCATCCAGAGTACTCCACCAGTTCCTCGATGCCATGCTACCAAATGCCCATGACCACATATACTTTCCCAACACCTGTGAGGAATTGACCAGCAATATGTGCCTCTCTCACCATGTACCTGGATACCCAGAGTTACTGGGTGCCATAGACTGCATGCACATCCACATCAAAGCACCACCCAGTGAGCAGGGTAGGGTCTACATAAACCACAAGGGCTTCCCCTCCATCAACTGCCAGGTCATGTGCAATGCCCAGGGCATTATCATGAATGTGTGTAATGATTAGCCCTGGAAGCTATCACAACTCCCACACCTGGCATTCCTCACAGCTGTATCAGGGATTTGCCAGGGGAGACATCCCATATGGCCATTTGGTGGGGGATGCTGGCTATGCACTGGAACCATGGATGGCGACACACATCAGAAATGTACAAACACCCATGCAAGAATGCCATAATGAGGCAAACATATAAACCGGGATCATTATAGTGTATGTGTTTGGGATGCTCAAGTCATGGTTCCACTGCCTGGACATATCTGGTGGAGCCTTGCAGTACTCTCCACTCACATGTGCACACATGTTCATAGTATGTGCCATGCTACATAATATGATCCTGTGGAAGCAGCTGCAGCATAAACAGGATGGGGAAGGGCCACACAGCCCCCCACCATTGCCAAGGTCCCCACATGCACAGAGGGACTCAGATGAGGAACCCCTGAGCCAGCCCCTGTAGGCAGATGGAGGAGTGCCCAGTATGGCCTGGCCTTGGCAAAGAGGCAATGCATAGCACACACACTGACACTGTAAGCATCCAGGCACTGACACCTCTCTCTACTCACACACAAAGTAAAGAGGGACGACACACACATCCCACTACCGGAAACTTACCATGTATAGGTAGTGTACTGTGTGCATCCAACATAGGCAGCCCTAAAGCTTTTTACACACAACTGCCACAGGCACAAGGTAGGTCAATTGCTTTAATAGTAAATTAATGTATCAGTATATTCTTCTAGCATATGTATGATATTGTTGCATGCATGCAACGGAATTGGGTGGACTACTGGGATAGTAGCAGACAACTGACAGCTATGTGGGACACCAGGAAATTTCTGCCCAATACTGGCCTCCCAACACTATACAGTAGTACCCAAGGTGGCAAATCCCACTGCAGTATATGTGTGGGGCCAATTAACATGGGAAGTCATAGCTCACAGCCATGGATGTCAGTATGGGGTCCCATACCCACCCCCTCAGACCCACACAGCAAGTCAGCTGTAGAAAACCAGAGAGAAATTTCTGGAAAAGCTCCACAAATGGCAGCAATTTTGAATCACCCCCCACAGACCCACACAGTCATCGCACAGCAGGTCTCGCAGTTGCAATAAGACACTGAAGAGTAACAAGCCTGACATGCAAATGATTGCCATAACAATCTCACCTGTGTTCCTTACTGATATGCCTGTAGTCACCAAGACAGAGCACAATAATATGGTAAATGGAATCAAAATGTAAAGCAAATATCAGCACAGTCTCTGCAAATGTCTACAGTTGACAGGTGTGTGTCCCTCCATATACCCTCAGAAATGCAGTAACATCTATGTTTGCAGGGAAATAACAGCATAACACAGATTGGTAGGGCTGCCCCAATATACATGAAAACATGTTGCATGTGCTCAATATGCAGGGTCAATGACCTATGTCCATGTGTGGTCAATACTGTCAGGATCTGGCCTGCGTGTTCTGCTGACTGTCATCTTGTACTGCTCTAGGTGCAGGCTGTCTGTCACAGGGCCATGTGCAGATAACTGCAGTGCCAACCATTATGCATGTTAGTGACACCTATTGCTCTGCCACTAACATACCTAAAAGTCACAATACTATGTGGAATATACTAAAAATATAATAGACTTCTTGAGGGCTGTGTAGCCGAGGTGCTAGAGCTTTTGTGAATAATCATGCTTCTTGGTACTGTTAATGTCATTGTCAATATGGCTTTTTTCCTTGTTTTATGTCTGCTGTTGTATTTAATAGACATGCCTGCACAGTGCAATGCTGTCTATATCCACACCCATAACTCCAAACCTCTGAGAGGAACATGTCTGAACAAGGGCAGAAGTAAATGTGGAACAAAGGCACAATGATAGGCATGTGTGGTAAATATTGCCCTGACATTCTGAGAAAGTTGGTAGGGTAAGGGGTTTGCAGTAGCTGGAATTGTCTGAAGGTTATGTAGGCTGACAGTAATGTCTGTCAATAGTTTGCAACATCACTCTTTTTTTGTATAAAATCTTTTTATTTCCTTTTTTTGTTTGAAAACAGATACAGTAAAACATAATAATATTAATAGACAGGTAGTAATATGACCAGAGAGTACATTGCTGAATAATAAGACATAAATGCAAAACAGTAAGAACTATTTACACATATGCCAAAATTCCTTCATTGATTATGTGTACCAACTTCAAGCTAAATATGTTCAAAAAGGGATTTCCAAAGTTCTGTAAATTGCGTGTGGGATTTCTCAGTGTAGGGTAAATATTTGTGAGCTAGTAGGTGGTTGGTAGCTTATAGTTTGAAACACTTCCATATGAGTGATGCTCTATCCTTTCAATGTAATGTAATGTAGTATTTAAGTAAATAAACTAGTGTTATTAATATTTGTATTTGTAGTTTAGTCAGGCCTGCGGGTATGATGTGTAGGAGAGTTAGCTTCCAAGATAAGGTGGACTTTTCATAGCCCATTTTTTCTAGATGGACTTTAAGTGAGCAACGTAGCTTGTAGGCGCACTTGCAGCTCCAGAAGATATGGATAGATCAGCCTTGTAATTATCACAATAGGAATGGAATAGAGAGGTGGTTGGTTATATTTTATTTATAATGATTGGAGTGAGATAGGGGTTATGTAGTATCATGATCTGTGTATATTTACGTTTTTTAAGGGAAGTAAGTTTGGGGGTAAGCTGGATCGCTTGAGATATTTGTTTGTTTCTGACTAAAGGATCAATTTCCTTCCAGTAACTAGAATAAATAACTTCTTTTTTGCATTTTGTTTGATAGAATAAGTTTGTAGGAGTTATATATCATTTTTTGTTTGAAGATAGGAGGTTCCATATGATTTTACAGGTTTGAATGTCATTTGCATAGATATCAGGATTGTCTATGATGTATCAGCTAAGGTCTCTAATTTGCCTTAAAATGATTGTATAGCTTTTAGGGAGCTTTAATTGTGTTCTCATTTCAGTGATAGTATTGTTCTTGAAGGGAAATATATCAGACATGGCTAGTTTCTTGAGGAGGGGATAATTGTTTTAGGTTAATCATAATGTTATTCATTTTGAAATTGGGGTTAAGGTGAATAGGTTGTAGGGAAGTGAATGCATAATATAGGTTTAATGATTTGAACATCCTTTGCACGAATGTGATTTTGTGTTTAATGATAGGTGTATTTTAAGATTTTTCAAATTTTAGTTGTAAAGGAAAGGGGAGGGCTCTGGGGTTTATGGATAGTGTTTTCATATAGTTGTTTAATAGTTTGACGAAGGTTGGAGACCATTGTTGTGGTGAAGGGATGTGATCAGCTATTGTTATTAGTCTATTACAATTTATGATATCATAGCAGAGTTTAAAGTCTAGCAGCCCTAACCCTCCATAGTCTTTATGGTAGGTCAATTTATTATAACTGATTATAACTGATTTGGGGACCCAAATAAATTTGGAAATTGTGGAGTGAATGGTTTTGAAGAGTTTTAGGTTGATAATGGTATTGGAGGCATTAAATATATATAGAAATCTGGGTAGAAGATTCATTTTGATTGTGGCTATTTTAGCTAGGATTAGAAGTTGAAGTTTTGTCCATATGCCTATATCATGTTGTATGTTTGACCAGAGATTAATAATGTTATTTGTATATGACGGTTTCGGATCTTGGTGGAAGGATATTCCTAGATATTTTAATGAATTGTTAGTTTTAATACCAGCTGCTAAGCCATATGTGGGAAGCTGACAGAGATAGTTAATAGGGAAGATATTTGTTTTCTTTAGGTTTAGTTTGTAATTTGAGAAAGTTGAAAAGGTGTCTATAGTGGTAGTAGTTTCTGGAGGTCTGAATTAGGTAGTCAGTAGTAAAGATTTAGATCATCACCAAAAGCCACAAGGGTAATTTTAGTGTTAAAGATATTGGGGAGATGGTGGAATGTTTTCTGAGAAAAGAAGAGAAAAAGGGGTTCAATGTATAAATTAAAAAGCTAGGACATCCTTGTCTCAATGTCAATTCGAGAAGATAGGTGTTTATTAATTTGTAGATAAGTATGAGCCTTGGAGTATAGTGTTTTGGTAGCTTGTATGTAGTTATTGGGTATGTTAAAGAGAGGCAAGATATTGAGCAAAAAGTTTACATCAAGTCTATCAAATGCTTTTGAGGCATCAATTGCTAAGGTATAGATTGGAGTACGTGTATGGGTAGAGAGACTGATCATGGTATCCAGGGTAAGGGTATGGTCAAAGGTTTGTCTGTGTATTATGAAACCTGATTGTTCAGGGGGAACAATGTTTGGAAAGATTGGTTTAATTCTGTTTGCTAGTATTGAAGGAAATATTTTCATATCAAGATTTATTAGGGCTATAGGCTATAGGTCTATAGTTCAGGGGGGATTTGAGGTCGGAGTTTTGTTTAGGTATGAGAATTGTTTTGGATATATTTAGATGTATATCACTTACACCATTGGATGTAATGTGATTGAACAGATGGAGAAGAAAGAGAGATGATTTTTGTGGGAAAGCTTTGTAGAATTCGGCCGTAAGGCTATCTGGACCTGGTGATTTGTTGGGTTTGAGTTTGTTGATTGTCATAATAATTTCTTGTTGGGAGATCAGGGAGGATATTTTGTATTGACCTGGACTGATTTTCAGAAAATTTAATTGGTTTAAGAAGGCATATAGGTCTTGTTTATTATGAGAGAGGTTTGATGGACTGTAGGATTTTGTATATATACTTTCAAAGATACGTATGATATCTTGAGTAGTGTGATAGAGCTTATCTTGGTAGACAAGTTCTGTTATGTTCGGGGATTGTTTGTTTTGGTTAATAAGCCTTGCCAGGAATTTAGATGGCATGTGAGGCCTTTCAGAGTAATTTGCTAAAGTTTTAATTTCTTGGTATGTTAGGTTTTCAGCATTGAGATCATATAGCTTTTGTTGGAGTTGTGTTATTTGAGTTTCAGTTTCTTGTTTAAAGGACAATTGGATTCAAGTTTAATAATTTGATTTTTAAGAGTGGCTTCCTCCTAGAGAAGTTTTTTTTTTTTTTTTATAATATGAAGCCTTACTTATAAAGGTATCTCTAGTTATGGATTTAATAGAGGCCCAGTAAATGTCCATAGGTAGTTTATTATAGAGTAAATTGTCTAAAGCTTGGTCCAGGATGGTATCTGCTTCTTGTAGAATTTATTTTTTCCTTAATAGGTTAGAGTTAAGGACTCAGTTATACCCTCGGTTACTGTTAGTTTGATTGTTATCCTAATCAATAGTTAGGTTAATCTTAGAATGATCTGATAGGTATATGGGTTCTGTGTGAAAGGACTTTTTGTATTTTGTAAATATATTGGAAATGAAAAAGAAATCCAGCCTGGACCAAGACTTATGACACATAGAGTAGAAAGTATATTTACTTTTGAGGGAGTTATTGGGCTGGAATATATGGGGGGTCACATAAGTTAGTCATTTTTAAGTTCCTCATGTGCTGATATGGCATGGTTATTGCGTTTGGAATTTATGTTGGAGCTGTCAATATCAGGGTCTTGGATTGAGTTCCAGTCTCCTCCTAGTATATAATAATAATTGGGGAAGTCAAGCAGTAATTTATAAATAGACATTATAAATTAGTGTTTATTTACACAAGGCACATATAGGTTTAATATCAGAATATATTTGTCTAAACAGGCTGGTTTAGTTGTTATATAGCACCACCTTCCATTCATGTGCATATCATGTTTTATGATTTCACATTGTAAGTCAGTTTTAATAATGATTGCTATTCCTGAGCTATTTTGGGATTTGCCAGAGGCAATAATATTCTTAATCCATTTTTTCTTTAGGGAGGGTTTCCATTACTCTGGTAGCATGTGGGATTCTTGTAGGAGGATTAAAGTATCTTTGGATTTGAATATCAAATGTAGAAGTAGTTTTCTTTTTTTTTTTCGAGTTGGATCACTTTGACATTCCAGGAATCAAATGACCACATACCTGCTATTATAACTATGAGTCAGTAAAGGATGAGTGTGATGGGTATAGTTGGTACAGTAATTGTAAGAGGCAGGACATTGGCATATAACTCTTCCTGCATCAAACTTGTGCCTATTCACTAAACTACTATGCCAGGAAGAGGTGGGGATATTGGATGATAAAGAATTATAACAGGAGTTAAAGCAGAAATGGTTAGGTGGAAATCTTCTTGTTACTAGTGCTTTGATAACTTTTAGCCCCACATTAAAAACATATATAGTACAGATAACAAGCAGGCATGTCTTCCTATTTTAACTTCTGCTAGTCTTCTATGTCTCCATAGTTTTTGAATTATGAGGTAAAGTAATGGGGGCAATATAGTTCGTTGTAATGAAATAGAATATCCCCCAAAATTGATGTAAGGTGACAGGGTTCTTAGAGTTGGTTAAAGTAGTGCAAAAATTTATATAACCCTGTGATTTTGTTGACTAGTGTGTTTTGATTGTGGTATTAAGCTGTGTTATTAATTAGAGAGCTAATACCAGTTCTTTAAATAATTGTCACTGATGGTATTAATGTATGACAAAATGTGTCAGGTTAAATGTTAGTGTTTCCAAGTATATTTCTCGTCTCTGGTCTAGAAGCTTCCAGGTAATAAACCCACAGATTTATAGGTTGTTAGTTTTATAACAGAAGAGGTATTACTATATTAATAATACACTGTTGTTAAAGTTTAGTACACACAAGAGCATACTGAGACAATTTTTCTTCGAAGAGGTGGTTAGTGATAAAACAATAAGCAATTCAGAGCATTTATAATACTCATGCATTCTAACTTATAAAGCATTTAACATCACAATTTGTTACATTAACTATTTTTAACATCTTATATCTGCCAACTAAGGCGAGGGCATTATTATTCGAAACGTCACATTATCAAGTTTAGAATGAATATCTTAGGTATGCTAGTTATTTGGCTAGATAAACAGGAGAGTAATAGTATACACATTTTAATTTGGTCTTTTTTAATTCTTTACTTCCCTTTGTCATCGCCCTTTCCTCATCTTCTCTTTCCTTTCTTCATTCATGAAGCTTGTATTGCATTGCTATGTAAGAGGGAAAGAAAAAAAAAACACACAATGTAATATTCATAGTTGTTGTCCAAGTCTGATAAAGCATGTATGTGGAGTTATTCATATAAATATAGGCAGAAATAGCATATAAAAATAGGTTCCAGAAGTTTTAATTGTCAAAAGTAAGAAATGTCATGCTTTACTTTGTATTGCAATTCACTATTTGTAGGTATTTGCATTGTTCCATGTGTGGTTGAGTGGAATACCAGGGCAGAGAATATTGAGAATGAAAAAATTGCTGTGCTGACCTCTAGATGGGAGTGTAATCTGTTATTGCATGGCAAGGTTAGCTTGTGAAGCCAAGTCAAAGGTGTTGGAGAATGAATTCAAAGTGAAGTAAACCAAAACTGATGATTTCCTGGTTAACTTGTGTTATTCCTGATCAAAAATGATAGCTGTATTGTAAATACAACATTATGACTATAGCTCTTGCAGATTTCTTTTTCTTGCTTGCATGAAAATGTCTGTAATTTGGTAGTAGCATTTTAAAAAGATTAGGCTTCTGGTAAGTTAAGTTCAGGGGTTAAACAGGAATTGACAGCACATTGAGATGGCTGGATCCTTGTACATTGTATTAATGGAAACAGAGAGTCATTTTTGGCTAAGAAATCCACAAATTATTTCTCTTGGATTACAAACAGTACCAAAATGGTGAGAAGCTTATTTTTACCTTATTTGAGTCGCATGCGATCATCTTATTTATGCAACAATGCTGCTTTTTTCATTTTATTTGCTATTTTTGGTAGTAGGTAGTTCAGGAACTGTGTTCATAGGTTCATAGGTTCATAGGTTCATACTAGGCTATCTGCCCTGAGGCAATTATAAGCCTAGCCCGATTCTGTATGGCTTACGCCGCCCCTTGATTTGAGTATACTGTGCCCTTTAAGGTTGAATTTACTTTGCCTCTGTCTAATAGTGACACGGGGGTAATCCCTGGGACAAACCTACGATCCCCCATCCACCTATCGAGATTCTTCTTGAAGAGATTCAGTGAGGTGCTCTGCCTCACATGAACTGGAATTCTGTTCCAGAGCGAAGGGAGCCTCTGGGTTATGAACCTGTCCCTCCAGCAAGTTCTATTTATTTCTGTGCTGAGGTTCAAGTCCCTCGAGCATGTGGCTCTAAGGAATTTAGATTTACTGAGGTGGAGCATGTCCATTAATTCTGGATTTGACATAGCTTTGTATGTCAGGCATAGCTCGCCTCGAAGTAGGCGGTATGCAACTGAGTAGAGCTGGAGTTTTTTTAAATGAGCAGCATATGGCATCTGTTTGAGACCCTTGATCCTCTTGGTGAGATACTTTTGGGGTCTTTCTAATTGCTGCAGGTGTCGGGTAAGGTACATCCCAAACGGGGCATTGTATTTTATGATGGGCCTGATGAGGGATGAATAAAGGGGCACGATTACCTCTCTTGATCTAGATGTGAAACCCTTCGTGATGAGGTGGGCTATGTAGAAGGTCTTTCTAACCACTTTGGCAATGTGGTTTTCAAAGGAGAGATTGCTGTCAACTTGGGTCCCCAGGTCCCTAATAACTTTCTCTGTACTTAATGGGTTTCCGCCTATGTGGTAATTTGTGGGCACATTGTTTTTGCCAAAGGGTATTACTATACATTTTTTGGTATTTAGCTTTAGACCATGGCACTGGCACCAGTTATCTGTCTCTGTGAGACCTTTTTGAAGGATGTTTGTGTCAGCTGCAGAGTTGATTATGGCGCCCAGTTTGCAGTCGTCTGCGAACTTGGTGAGCCATAGTCCTCCCACGTTTGCCTGTACCTCGGAAAAGTATATACCGAACAAGAGTGGTCCCAGGACAGAACCCTGTGGGATGCCACTTGTGACTGGTTTCGTGTCTGACATGGCTCCAGCAACTCTCACTCTGTGGGTTCTGTCTTTGAGCCAGTTTGTGACCCATCTTGTGACATAGGGGTTTATATTTAAGCTGGATAGCTTATCTATGATGCCCGAGTGGGGTATTGTGTCAAATGCCTTTGCAAGGTCCAGATAGGCTGTGTGGACTACCTTCCCTTCATCTATGGCCTTGGTGACTGTTTTGAAGAAGTCAACCAGGTTCAAAAGGCAGGATCTGCCCTTGACAAAGCCGAACTGGGTAGGATCTAGTGTCTGTAGGTCCCCAATGTCTTTGTTTATGAGGTCCATGATGATCCTCTCCATAACCTTGCAGACTAAGCTAGTCAGGCTTATGGGGCGATAGTTTCCAGGGTCCATAGAGACTCCACCTTTGTGGAGTGGGACCACTGTTGCTGTACGCCATTCTGTGGGCACATATCCTGTAGTGAGGCTGAGATTGTATAGCTGTTTTATTTGAGGGATTAGTTCCTCTTGGAGTTCATGTAGGACGCAACCTGGGACACCATCTGGTCCCATGGAAGCAGTGTGTTTTGCTTTGGAGAGGGCAGCCTTCACCTGAGCATCAGAGATGTTTGGGAGGCAGCCCTCTGCTGGGATAGATACTTGCTCTTTTGGGGGGTGGAGAAGTTTGCACTGAACCTGTCTGCCAGGATATTGGCGATGTCTGTGGGTTCAGTGTATTTTTTGTCATTTAGAATCAACTCAGAACAAGTCTGGGAGTTGCATCCCAGGTTTCTAACATAACTGAAAAAAGCCTTATGATTGTCTTTGGTGTCCTGTGCAATTTTTCTCTCGAAGCTGGCCTTGGAGGATTTTATGAGGGATCGTAATTTTTTGCTAGTACTGATCAGAGATGCCTTCCCTATTAGAGATTTTGCTCTATCGTGTAGTAGCTTCCTCCTTCTGTTTTACAGTTTATTTATGGCAGGGGTCCACCAGACTGGACGCCTGCCTTTGGATGAGTGGGTCTTGGTTTTGTTTGGGATAGCATGATCCATGCATTCCTGGAGATGTCCGTAGAATGCATTTATATAGGATTCTGCAGTTTGGGCCATAGTTTCCACTGGCCCTGGGGCCTTGAAGGATTCCACTTCAGTTTTGAGAAGTGAGAAGTTCACTTTTGAGAAGTTTTTCACTGTGGTTTTCTGGGCTGGGGGGTGGGGTCGGGATGTGGACATCCAGTGAGATTAATTTATGGTCTGATCTTACCGATGAGGGATATACTTCTGGTGTGGAGCATAGAGTCCCCATGTTGGTAATGATCAGGTCTAGTATGTTGTCCCCTCTTGTGGGAGTGGTGACTAGATGTTCCATAGCATTTGAGTTTATAATTTCCAGGAACCTTTGGGCTAAGGTGCTGGGGCTTGAGTAGTGCTCCCAGTCAATGTTTGGGTAGTTGAAGTCGCCCATTATAATGGTGTTTGGAGAGATCTTCATGTTCTCCAATGTTTTCAGGAAAGCCGAGTGGGATTCCTGACTTTGAGAGGGTGGTCTGTAGGATGCTATAAACTGAAAAGCAGTCTTGCCCACTGTTAGTTGCACATGGATGGTCTACAATACTTCGTGCAATGCCACTAACCTGGAGGTGTGGATATCCTTGATAAATATGGAAACTCCCCCTCCTTTTGTGGTTCGGTCCGGGTTTTGGGGCCGAAAAGCATGATATGAGGTATAGCCTGGTAGTGCTGGGGTGCTCTCTGGAGCCTTGAACCAGGTTTCTGTCACTGCACAGATATTGATGTTCTCCATACTGAGGAGAGCTTCGAGTGCATGCATCTTGAGGTTAAGACTTCTGGCGTTTAGCAGCATTACCTTTAGTTTCTTGTTCCTTGTGCTGTCGATGGGGGTGGGTTTGACTTTTGAGCCTTGCCTAAAAAAGGCACTATGGGGGTGGCAAGAGCCTTTGCCAATATCCGAAAGCCCAGTGGTGACAGGTGCAAGCTGTCCCTAGCAAAGCAACGTTGCTTGTCGAGCATGTCATCCCAGGCTGACAGACACTGGATCCCCTTTGAATGACACCAAATTTTTAGCCAATTGTTAAAATCGATCATTTTGTCTTTGTACTGTGGCATCATTCTAGGTGAGGGTAAGATGCTGCTCAAGGTCAGGGTCATATCAGCTTGGGCTACATGATCAGAGAGCTCCTCTATGTCTCTTTTCATGTAGTCCAGGGCGGTACGTCTCAGGTCATTCACACCAGCATGTACAATGACCGAGTCATATTTGTATTTGCTTTGGAGTTACCTGAGTGCTTGCGTTATGTGGCGGATCCTAGCACCCGACAGGCAGCTCACCGTGACCTTCTCTTTATTCAGCCTGGTGAGTGGGACGTCAGTGTGTCTGACAATAGAGTCACCTATAACAAGAGTATCAGGTGTGTTATTCAGCCTTAAGGGCTGTGGCTGCTTGGCACACTGACTTTGTGGGCTATGTGTTGTGCGTGTTTTGTTTTGAGGTAGCGTTTGCTTGGATGTCTGCTTTGGAGGTCTCTGTTGCTTAGGTAGATTTTTATTTAGAGCCTCCGAGTATGTTTTGTGTATTTATGTGTTTGGTTTGCTGATGTGGTGGGACTATGTGATACTGGAATTGTGTTGTGTGAGGTTACCTTCTCCTCCTGACTGGTTACACCAGTTTTGAGATGAGAGAGCTCAGCCTCCAGTTTGGCTAAATAGTTGCATCTCTCACATATATTTGAACCTGTTTGGAGGAGGAGTGGGTTGTCCGTGTACATGAGACAGTTGTAACATTGCCTCAAAATTCCCAGATTCACCAGCTTGACTGGAGAGGAAACCATTGACTGACCTTTGGACATGCTAGAGTAATATAGGGAAACTGAATTTAAGACGGACCAATAGGGTAATCGTAGAGAGTATAAGAGTAAGTAGTGCTTATGGTTTAATAGTGCTAACTTGTAGGATTACTTAATTGGACCAGTGAAGGACCTTAGAATGAGAGTATGGTGTTTAAATTGAGAGATAGAGCAGTTCTAAGGGAAAAAGTGAAGAGCAGACTTTGTGGGGCCAGGAATATTTTAAACCCAATTAGGCAGCGCTGCCCACTGTTGCGCTATGCACAAAAATGCGCAAAACCGCGCAAAAGAGGGTTTTAAGAGAGGAAGGTGAAGGAGTTTTGGAATTGACCCAAAATGGCCAATAAAACTACAGTTTCAAGTCAGTAACCACTCCCACAGGGGCAGGCAGGCTGCTCAATGTTTTTCACTGCCACTGATCAACAGAGAGACTTCCCTTTAGCCCAAGCAAAAAATGGCCTCACAGAAACTTATAAACAGTTCAAGAACAGCAAGCCTGTAAATGAACTTTTTTAAATCTCAGAAAAGTGGGAAAAAAGCAAGATTTTTTTTTGTTTTTGTTTTTTCAGAGATAGCAGAGGTTCACAAGTATTAACAAGTTATAACAGTGCAGTAAATGACCCCACACAAGAGTGCTAGGCCAAAGACAGATAAAATGCAAGTTTTGAGAAAAAAAGGCATTTAAGAAGGATTTCTTCATGTCTGAGGTGTTGCTGATGTTGTATTTGATCCCCTGATGCTGAAAGTAAAGTGTGTGGGGTTATTTTATTTGGAATCTGATTTCCTTTTGTATCAAAAAGCTACAAAATGGAGATAGTTTTTGACGTTCCATTTTAATTTGCAAAGGAAGATCTTGGCAAAAAGTATTTTATTTCCATTCCAGATCACATTTCTTTTTTTTCAGATGTAAAGATTTTGGTTGCATGTTGGAAAGTAAGCAATTTTACATACACTAGTCATGGTTTAGTGGAGTCTAATGATGGGCGTAGGGCTCAATGTGCTCTTTTTTTGTTATTTGGCTTGCTTCAGTGGTGTTTCCAAGTAGAGCCCCAAATATAGCCAGAATTGTTTCCAGTAGTTTGTTTTGCTCAGTACTTCCTGGTATACCTCTCAAGATGATATTATTACATCTGGATCTTGCTTCTAGCTCCAGGATTTTTTTGCTGCATTTCTTGTATAGATTTGTTGTAAGCTTTAGATTCCTTCTGGAGTTCTTCGATTTTAGTTTCATTTTCAAAGATTCTGGCTTCTGATTTTTCCACTCTGGTTGCAATGTGGTTAATGGAATCCCCAAAAGATTTTAGCTGGTCTGAGAAATTTTGTATACCTAATTGTAGAGGCTGTAGAGCAAGTTTTAGGTCATCAAGGTTTGTAGATTCAGTTTTATTTTTACTGGATGATTTAGTGGTTTCTTGTTTCCCAATTCTAGGCTTTTTAGTATTAATGTCTTTTTCTGGAGATGTAAGTGCTGAAAACGTAGTTTTAGTAGTTTGTGAGTCCATGGTATCTGAGTCAGTCGGCATTATTTCTCTTTTGTTGCTTAGAAGATGCAAGAAGATAGTTGGACTCCAGGTGTTTCAGTCAACCAGCAAGCATAGCACATGTGAAGAAATCCTGGCAGTATCAAAGGTAACCTTCCTATTTTTCAGTATTCTCCTCTGTTTTTGGTAGTTTTTCCAAGTTGCAGCAGTTAGTCTTGATGACTATCAAGTTTTATTTTTTCCCTGGATTGCGATTTTTGTCAGAAATTCTACAAAGTATCTTAACTTATTCTCAAGATTTATGCATAATACTTAAAAACGCATCTTATCAAGAACACCAAAGATGATAACTCTCATGTGTGAAATTTTACATAATAGCTTTAATACAAATAACATTATTTTGAAATTATATAACATGTTAATTGTTTATAAGACTAATATAAATCAAAGTTACTGGAACTTTATATTCAAAGGCTGTTCTTTTAATTTCTCACATGATGAAAAACAAAAAATTCTGCTATCCATCAAGCATTCTTCATGGTCTCATTACTGCAGTATTTTTGCTTGGCAATATCTCCATAGGGCATTTCTGCCACCAGATAAGATAGTTAAAATCAATAATAGCTCCAGCGCATCCTGCTGGAGATGTACAGAGCATACCAAAGCCGATTGGGCAAACATTTTTTATGATTGTCATAAATTAAAGGGCTATTGGAACAGCATATGATTTTTTCTCAAAGCATTATTCACTGATTCCTTCTTATTGTCTAAATAAATAGTTTTTATCAATGTGAATGAAGGTTACTTTTTGAATAAGAATAATTCATATTTACTATGGTCAGTACTTGCTATCGCCAGAAAATGCATCAATAGAAGATGGAAAACTAGCTGTCCACCCAGTGTTGAGGATTTTTTGTCTTCAGTGAAAGACCTTGCAATCAAAGAAACCAAGACCAAAGAACTTATAATCTATCTAAAGACATTTGTTAATTATCCTTGGACTATAGTTTTAGCACTTATCGAGACTTTACAAATGGACCACAACTCTTTCTGAACTGATACTTATACTAAAGAACTTGTGTATTTTAACTGTGATCTACAGTTTTGCTTCAGGCCTATGTATATATTGTAAATAGTTTTTACCTTGTTTGTTAATAATTTGTCTTAGAATGAAAATACTGTTTGTCATTTATTGTCTTTTACTTTTCATGGAAAACTTAATAAAATATTTTGAAAAAAAAAGAAAAGGTAGTTTTTTATATTGGTATTTGGAGAGCTAGGTAACTGTAGTGTTTATAGGTCAGTGGCCATTTTGGATCTGCCATCACTCTTCAATTATACTGAAATAACTTGCCATAAAAACATATGTTTATGCAGACTGGAAAAAACCTCTAGCCAAACATCCAGACAATCTGCCAAAAAATGTACAGCAGACAGGTATGGCCACACCAGGATATCACATCCCAGGTTACACAGATACCACAGAAGCAAAAGATCCCCAGCCAGAACATCAAGAAGTTGCTGAACTATAATTCAACTGGCTATAGCCACACCTCCCAGCTGGCCTTGTTAGGCAAGAATGTACATTGCTACCATTATAATATCAGTCTACACATCATACGACTAGTATTCTTCTGGTAAAGCACTGTGATGATTTGTGGAGGTCTGACACTAGGTAATGACACAATACATTGCACTGTCAGAATACAGATATGTCAGAAAATGTCTGCCAAAACAAACCATTACCCGGAAGAAAGCCCTCTCTACCTCTTAGAGGTATGTTTGTAGCACACAAAACCCTGGATTGGAGTACACTTATCTCTGGAATGGAGCCCCACTCTAACTATACAAGGTCATACTGGGCATGCTCCTACATTTAGAGAAGCACAGGACATGTTGGAATGGAGTCCTACTCTAACTATACAAGGTCACACTGGGCATGCTCCTACACTTAGAGAATCACAGGATATGTTGGAACCTACATTAGTCTATATGAACTTTAATCGTACTTTGACTTAGGAATGGGGTCCATTTCCGTCATGGTATTAGAAACCCAAAAGACTTGGAGAAATTAAAAATGTCTATATGACTATATTGTGTAGATTTATCTGTGCATACAGACAGCTATGTACACCTTAACTGTCCCTACACACACACATCAGACAGGATTACCCCCAGCTAGCTGTAGGTGGCCCATATGTGATATATCCGCATCTGTTGTGTGTGACACACATGCAGACATATATGGCCAACAGGTAACTATATATATCAAGCATACACACACACATAGATGTGGGGAAGTGAGAGACAGACAGTGACAGACAGAGAGACACAGGGGGACAGACACAGTAGCATGGGTGACACACATGGGCACCCTGAATGACATACAATGATGTCCTGCTGTGGACAGTGGCATGCTGGTGTTAAACAGTGGCACATGCAAGCAGAAAAGGTGAGCCCCATTGTGTAATAGTACTGAGGTTGGGGTGTTAATATCACATTACGTGTATGTGTGTGTCTCTGTAGGTCTAAGTATTAGCAGACTGTTCGCACTCAGTACACTTCACATTGTCCAACTGCACAAGATCTGCTGCTGTCATTCACTTTAGAAGCACCATTGGACACCTGCTACCCCTATAGGCTCTGTAGCACATGTGATAACTGTATAACTCTGTAGTATAGGTAGGACTTCTAAATGCAATACTGACAAGTGTGTGTGTGTGTGTGTGTGTGTGTGTGTGTGTGTGTGTGTGTGTGTGTGTGTGTGTGTGTGTGTGTGTGTGTGTGTGTGTGTGTGTGTGTGTGTGACAGTTGCGTGTGCAAGACTGATGGATTTGTTTGTTTTTGTGTAGGTGAAACAGTTTTGTGCCATTCCCAACACTTCCTACTGCCCCACTTTATCAGTCCAGATGATGTCATTCCCTTTATCAGCAATTTTGGCCAGTTGTCAGCCTAGTAACCTCAGTAGTGCATGCGATAAATGCCTAACACTATAGTAGAAATAGCTTGTTAGTCAGGGGTTCTACTCTCATATATGGCAAATGTGTGTGTATGTTTGTAGGCAGACGTTTTTTGATATGTTTCCCACCCACTACCCTACTTTATCAGTCCTGCTGATGTCATTCCCCATATCAGTACCTTTGGCCAGCTGTCAGCTCAGTAAGCTCTGTAGCACATGTGATAACTATGTAAAGCTATGGAACAAATAACTAGTTACGTAGGGGTTCTATCCTCACATCTGGCAAATGTGTGTATAAGTGTGTCTGTTTGTAGGACAGAGTATTTTGATAAGCTTAACACCCACTGCCCTACTTTATCAATCCTGCTGATGTCATTCCTCCTATAGGTTCATAAGTGTGTAGTAGGTTAATGGCCCAGGAGCCTTTATAAGCCTAGCCCATAGAAGGGTCCTGCCATTGTGCCACCTGATGCTACTTCCCAGTTCCTGTATCAAGTAGAGCCACTGCAGTGATCCTTGGGGTGAACTGTCTATTACCCATCACTCATCAAGATTTCTGTGAAACAGAGTCAGCTAGGTGCTCTGCATGACATGTATGGGAAGTGTATTCCAGGGCATGTACAGTCTCTTGGGGAGGGACCTGTCCCACCAGCATGTTGTGTTGAGTGTGGTAATGAGGTAGAAGTCTCTGCAATGTGTGATGTGGAGGGATTGGGATGTCTTCATATGTAGAATTTCTAAAAGAGCTGGGTCAGACATGGCTTTGTAAGTCAAGCACAGATAGCCTCAAACTAGGTGATATGACATAGAGAAAAGCTGGAGTCTTCTGAGTCTGTGTGTATAGGACATGTGTTTAATGCCTAGGAACCTCTTTATGAAGTACTTCTGTGGCCTCCCCAGCTGTTGCAGGTGTCTAGTGAGGTACATGCCAAATGGGCCATATTACTTGATGAGTGGTCTGAGGCAAGAGTAGACAGAGATGATTACCTCTGTCTTCCTGGATGAAAACCCTTGGTAATGTGATGTGCCACATAGAAGGAGTTCCTGACCACAGTGGCAATGTGGTGTTTGGAAGGAGAACTTGCTGTCAACCTGTGTCCCCACATCTCTTATAATGCCTATGGTGTTCATTGGGCTCCCATCAATGGGGTACTTACTGGGAACTGAGTGGTTTGCCAAAGGGAATGATGATGCATTTTGTGGTGTTATGCTTCTGGCCATGATTTCCACACCACTCATTGACTCAGTGAGTATTTTCTGTAGGATGTCTGCATCACTTGTGGTATTAATGATGGCTCCCAGCTTGCAGTCCTCTGTGAACCTGGTCAGCCAGAGTTCCTCTGTGTTGGGCTGGACTCCTGAGAAGTAGATGCTGGACAGGAGACTACCCAGTACTGATCCCCGTGGGACTCCACTTTTGACTGCTTGGCAGTCTGACTTGGAGTTTGCCACTGTCACACTGTGTGTCTTGTGAACCAATTTGCAACCAACCTACTGATATAGGGGTTGATGCCTAGTTTGGTGTGTTTATCAGTACTTCCTGACTGAGGAATGGTACCAAAAGCCTTGGCCAGATCGAGGTAGGCTATATGCAGTGCCTTACCACCATACGCAGCCCTGGTGACTCACTCAAAGAAGTCAACCAGGTTGAGCAGGCATAGTCTGCCATTCACAAAGCCAAACTGTGTGGGGTCCAAAGCTAGGAGATTACCCATATCTTTGTCAATCAGGCCCCTGATCATGTACATTGTAGACTCATCAGGCTAATGGGCCAATAATCCCCAGGGTCTATAGTTGCTACCCCTTTATGGAGAGGTGCGACTGTAGCAGTGTGCCATTTTGGAGGGACAAAGCCTGAGATGAGCTGATGACTGAACAGGGCACACAGATGTGGCACTAGGTCTCTTTGTACATCATGTAGAACTTAGCCACAGATATGTTTGGGTCCCATGGAAGCTGCATTCTTGCCTGTGGACAGTGCATCTCTAACCTGGGCTGCAATAATGCTGGGTGCCTGGCATTCATCTGCCATTGTGATTGTTCCCTTAGGGGGGAATAACAGGTAAAGCTGGGACAGAATGTGTTGGCAAGACTGTTACCAATATCTGTTGGCTCAGGATAGGAGTTAGCATTGTGCAGTAACTCACAGCACTTGTGAGTATTGCTGTGGAGGTTGTTGGTATAACTATCAAAGGCTTTTGTGATTGTTGTCAGTGTCTGCTGCAATTCTGCCTTCATAGCTGGCTGTAGATGATTCCATGAGGGATCTCAAGTTGTTGCGGCTAATAAGGGGGTTTACCAGTCTTAGGACACCACCTTTTTCTCCAACAGAGTTTTCCTTCTGTGTATACTTTAGTAATGGCAGGGGACCATCACATTGGCTTCCAGTGTTTGGGGGACAGCATTTTGGTTCTTTTGGCTATGGCTAGTACCATGCATTCATGTACATGTTTGTACAGTGCATTTGTGTATGAGTCAACAGTCATGCAACAATTTTCCATTGGCATGAGTGCAGTGAAGTCATCCATCCCTGTTTTTATGACTCCAAAGTCAGCTTTGTAGAGTTTTTTCAAGGTGGTTAGCTTTGTGGTGGTTGTGGATAAGATGTGGATAGCCATAGTGATTACATCATGTATGGATCTGACCAGGTAGGGATTGACTACTGTTGTCAAGCAATGGTCCCCTTTGTAAGTATTCAACACTGGTCAAGGTTGTTGCATCCTCTACTGGAGGTCACTATGAGCTGGTCCAGGGCATTGGAAATGATGAATTTCAGGAAGCATTGGGCCAGGCTATTGGTGCTTGTCTACTTTTCCAAGTTGACAGAGGGGTACTTGAAGTCTCCTACTATGTCAGTGCTGGGTTGGAACTTGATAGATGCCATGGTGTTGCGGAATGAGGATTGACAGTCTAGGGACATGGATGTAGACCAATAGTAGGCTATGACCTGGATTGCACTATTACCCAAAGTTAGTTATACCTGAAGTATCACAGATGCATTATGCTGGGATAGCAGTCTGGAGGTGTGCATATCTGTTATGAATATGGAGACACCCCTACCTGTGGAGCTGTGGTCCATGCATTGGGGCTGAAAGCTGTGGAATGCATCATAGCCTGTTAGTACAGGGCTGCTGTCTGTGTTGTAAACCAGCTCTCTGTTACAGAACAACTGTCAATGTTCTCCATTTTGAGGAGTGCTTTTAATGGCTGCATCTTGAGAGATAGATGTCTACTGTTGAGCAACATGGCCCTCAGATTGCATTCATGTCTAGCTGTTATGGTGGTAGTGTGGTTTGGTACACTGCCTAAAAAGCCACTATAAAGGTGGCAAGAGACTTAGCCAGTACCTGGAAACCCAGGGGTGACAGATGCAGGCCATCTCTGGCAAGGTTTTGAGGTCTGTCAATCATGTCATCCTAAGCAGAGAGAGACTGGATCCCCTAAGGATGACAAACAACATGTAAGCCAATGGTGAAGTCAATCATTTGTTGATAGTACTGCAGCATCATTCTGGGTGATGGTAGTATACTGCTCAGGGCTACTGTCATACCTGCCTGGGCCACATAATCTGAGACCTCAACCATGTTTCTTGTCATGTAGTTCAGGGAGATGCATCTCAGGTCATTCACAACCACATGGGTGATGACAGAGTGATACTTGTAGTTGTTGTGGAGTGATCTGACTGGGTGTGTCATGTGTTGGATGTTGGCATGTGATAGACAGCTGGCTGTTACCTTCTCCATAATCAATCTAATGAGTTGGACATCTGTGTGACTCAGTATTGAGTCACCCATGATTACTGTATTGGGCAAGGTGGTTAGCCTTAGGGGCTTAGGTTGAGGGGCACACTGTGTAGGTGATATATGTCTCCTTTGGCATGTGCTGTGTTGTGGTGGCCAAGTGAGTGTCAGTCTTGCTGGTCTGTGCTGGCAGTGTAAATGTCCATTGAGTGCCTCTGTGAAGGTGGGTGTGTGGTTTGTGAGTGTATGTCAGGGCTGTGATAATGGGTGTAGTGGCAAGCTATTTATTCCACATGGTGTGGTGCAGGTGTTGACCTTATCCTCTTGACCAGCTAGTCCAGTCTTCACTGGAGAGTGCATATTTCCAAATTTGGTGATACAGGGCTAACTCTTACAAGTCTGAGTGTTTGGCGTTTAGAGGAGAGGGGTGTCTGTGTACATGAGGCAGTTGCAACAGTGCCTCAGAATGGCCAAGTGCACTATGTTAATGGGCAAAAGCACAGAAAACTGCACTTCAGTCATGCCAGGAGAGGTGGTCTTGATTACAAAGTACTGGGGCTAATTCTGTGAGGAACAAATACTGCTGATGGCTCCCAGGTGTGCTACACTTATTGATACAATAACCTGTTGAACTGCAAAGCTATTATGCTATTTGAACTGCAAGAGAGAGAAAGAACTTGCAAGATGTAAGGGAAAAGCTGAAGGCAGACTTTCTGCCACCTGTAATACTTTACCTCAGCTGTGCAGTTATCAGCACCATTAGCCAGTAGTTAGTCCAGTAAGTTCTGGAGCACATGTGGTAACTGTGTAACACCATAGTACAAACAACTAGCTAGGCAGGAGTTCTAATCCTAATACTGGCAAATGTGTGGGTGAGAGAGAATCATATACTGGGTGTGTTATACCATTTTGAGTTGTGTACCACCCTTTACACTTCCCCCACCTTAATTTACTAGTCCTGTTGACATCATTCACCTTACAATTACCTTTGGACTAGGTGACATTGTATAAGACCCGTGGTACATCTGATAACTATGAAACACTATAGTAGAAATAACTAGATAGGCTAGAGTTCTAATCTCAATACTGGCATGTGTGTGAGAATCAAATACTGTGTGTGTTATAGCATTTTGAGCTGTGTACCACCCTTTATACTTCCCCTCACCCTAATTTACTAGTCCTGTTGATGACTTACAAGTACCTTTGGACTAGGTGAAATTGTATAAGCCCTGTGGCACATCTGGTAGGATCATAGGATCATAGCAGATTACTAGGCTATCAACCTGGAGGTCATTTTAAGCCAAGCAATTAGAAACCAATGTAATAACATAAAGATACTATTCAATACCCAAGATTGCTTTTAGTGATGACTGCCCATGTCCAGGATGGCTGTGGGTGCTATCCCCAGTAAGAATTGATGGTGCCCCATCCACTCATCCAGGTTCCTCTTAGGTTTATAGGTTCATAGGTGAGTACTAGGCAAATGGCCCTGGAGCCAACACAAGCCTAGCCCAAGAACATACCCAATTATCCTATTGCTGAACGTTAGTTCCTTGTACCCCTATCGAGCAAGGCTGTTGAAATGATCCCCAGGGTGACTTTCCTCTTACCCAGCCACTCATCAAGATTTTTCTTGAAGTGGGCCAGTGAGGTGCTCTGCTTGACATGAATTGGGAGTTTATTCCAGAGTATGGGTAGTCTCTGGGTTAAGAACCTGTCCCTCCAGCAGGTTCTGTTTATTGTTGTGATGTGTTTGAGGTCCTTGGACCATGTGTTGTGGAGGGATTGAGTGTATTTCAGAGGAAGCATGTCTAGTAACACCAGGTCCGACATGGCTTTGTATGCCAAGCATAGCTTGCCTCTAAGTAGGCGATATGAGATGGAGTATAACTGTAGTTTTTTTTTAGTCTGTCTGTATAGGGCATGTGTTTGAGTCCTAGGATCCTATTTGTGAGGAATTTCTGTGGCGTCTGCAGTTGTTGCAGCTGTCTAGTGAGGTACATGCCAAATGGGGCATTGTACTATATAATGGGTCTAATGAGGGATGGGTAGAGAGGGATTATGACTTCTTTCTTCCTGGAAGAGAAACCCTTTGTAATGAGGTGTGCCACATAGAAGTATTTTCTAACTACAGTGGCCACATGGTTGTCAAAGGAGATGTTTCTATCCACTTGTGTCCCTACATCTCTTATCACACCTTGAGAGTTGAGAGGGCTACCATTGATGTGGTAGTTCATGGGCACTGAGGTTTTCCCATAGGGGATGATGATGCACTTTTTGGCATTGAGCTTAAGACAATGGTTCTGGCACCAGTCGTTGGTGTCTGTGAGGCCTTTTTGTTGGATGTTGACATCAACTTGAGAGTGAATAATGGCTCCCAGTTTGCAGTCATCAGTGAATTTGGTCAACCAGAGCCCTTTGGTGTTGGCCTGAACTGCAGAGAGGTATATACCAAACAGGAGAGGACCCAGGGCCAATCCTTGTGGGACACCACTTGTGACTGCCCAGTAGTCAGATTTGGATTCCGCTACTTTCACTGTGTGGGTTCTGTCCATGAGCCAGTTGGCAGCCCATCTTATGATATAGGGGTTCATGCCTATGTTGGTGAGTCTAACAATGATTCCCTGAGTTAGGGATAGTATCAAATGCCTTAGCCAGATTGAGGTAGGCTGTATGGACTTCCTTGCCTTTATCAACCACTTTGGTGACAGATTCAAAGTCTATCAGTTTGAGCAGACATGATCTGCCCTTCACAAACCCAAACTGTGAGGGATCCAGGGTTTGAAGATTCCCAATATCCCTATTTATGAGGTCCATAATGATGCACTCCATGGCCTTACAGATCAGGCTTGTCAGGCTGATGTGGCTGTAGTTTCCTGGGTCAGTAGTCACTCCCCTTTGTGGAGTGGAATGACTGTAGCAGTGCACCATTCGGTAGGGAACAAAGCCTGATGTGAAGCTGTGGTTGAACAGGGCATTTAGGTGAGGTGCCAGTGCATGCCAGGTATATTATCAGGTCCCATGGAAGCTGTATTTTTGGCTTTGGATAGTGCATCTTCTACCTGAAAAGCCATGCTATAATGTATCTGCCATTCCCTGGGTATTGGGATGGGCCCTTTTGGGGGTGGGAGGGTAAAGTTTGCACTAAACCTGTCTGCCAAGATGTTGGCAATATTTGTTGGTTTAGTATAAGTGGAGCAGTTGTGCAGTAGTTCAGAACACCCCTGTGTATTTTTATGCAGGTTCTTGATGTAACTAAAGAATGCCTTGTTGCTATCTTTATAATCTGTTGCAATTTTGTTTTCATAACTAACTTTGGAGGCTTTGATGTATGATCTTGGTGTTTTGCTGAGACTTTCAAGGGAATTTTTCCAGTCTTGAGTCTTTGCCCTATTCTGCAACAGTTTTTTTCTTCTGGTGTAGAGTTTGTTAATGGCTGGGGACCACCAGATTAGCTTCCTTTTTTTGGAGGACATGATCTTGGTTCTGTTAGGTATGGCCTGATCCATGTATTTGTGTAAATGCTAATACAGCGCCTTGGTGTATGATTCAGCAGCCATACATCCATTCCCTGTTTGCATGGGTAATGTGAAGTTTGCCACTTCTGTCTTTAGAAGCACAAAATTGGCTTTGGAAAAGTTTTTCACTGTGGCTGTTCATGGGGTGGTGAGGGTGGGATTTGGATATCGACTATGATTAACTTATAGTCAGATCTGACCAGGGAGGAGTTGATCACTGGTGTAGAGCAGCGGTCCCCCATGTTTGTGATGACCAAATCGAGAATGTTTATACCTCTGGTAAGGGTGATAATGAGTTGGTCCAGGGCATTGGAGTTAATGAATTCCAGAAATCATTGGGCAAATGAGTTGGAGCAGGAGTAATTTTCACAGTCAATGATGGGGTAGTTTAAGTCTGCCAGTATAAGGGTATTGGGTTGTATCTTAATGTTTTCCAGAGTGTTCAGGAATGTGCAGTGGGAGTCTTGGGACATTGTGGGGGATCTATAGCAGGCTACAACCTGGAATGCTGTTCTATCCAGTGTTAGTTGTACCTGTAGTATCTCTGATGCATTATGTTGGGCAACCAGTCTGGAGGTGTGTGAACCCTTTTTGAAGATGGATACGCTGTCTCCTTTGAGGCTTCGGTCCACACCTCCTTTGGGGCTTGGGTCCAGGTTTGGGTGGTTGAAAGGTATGATATGCTGTGTAGCCTGGTAGCACTGTGGTGCTCTCTGGAGCCTTGAACCAGGTCTCTGTTACTGCACAGAGATCAATGTTCTCCAGTTTTAAGAATGACTCAAGTGAGTACATTTTGAAAATTAGGCTGCTAGCATTGAGTAGCAATGCCCTCAGGTTGCGTTTGTTTACAGTTGTTATGGTTGTAATTTTGTCTTCAGGCATTGCCTAGAAAAGGCACTATAAGGGTGGCAAGAGCATTGGCCAGTATCCAGAATCCCATGGGTGACAGATGCAGGCCATCGCTGGAAAAGCATCAAGGTCTGTCAATCATGTCATCCCAGGCAGACAGATACTGAGTCCCCTTTGAATGACACAAGACACTTAGCCAATTGTTGAAGTCAGTCATTTTCTTCTTGTAATGTGTTGCCATTCTAGGTGACAGTAGTATGCTACTCAGGGCTAAGGCATACCTGCCTGGGCTGCAAGATCTGAAAGCTTCTCCATGTCTCTTTTCAAGTAGTCCAGGGAGGTATGTCTTAGGTCATTCACACCAACATGGACAATGACCAAGTCATACTTGTAGTTATGTAGAGTGACCCAAGTGTATGCGTTATGTGGTGAATCCTAACACTTGACAGGCAGCTGACTGTAAATTTCTCCTTTTTTAACCTAGTGAGTGGGAAATCGGTGTGCCTTACTATAGAGTCACCAATGACTAGTTTACTGGGTAGACTGTTTTGCCATAGGGGCTAAGGTTGAGTGGCACACTGTTTATGTGGGCTATGTGTCTTGGAGGTTGTGTTTGGATGAGGTGGTTGCTAGCATTTTTGCCTCAGAGATTTTTGCTGTTTGGGCAGATTCTTATTGAGAAGCTCCACGAAAGTGGGTGTGTGTTTTGTGCTACTACGTGAGAAGTGTGGTGATGTGTGATCTGCTGAACTATGTCTTCTGTGAGGTATGGAGTGTGTGTTAACCTTCTCCTCTTCACTGGCTAGCTCAGTCTTAGTTTGAGAGAGCATGGCTTCCAGTTTTGTTATGTACATGCATCTCTCACATGTGGATGTGTTAGTAGGAAGGAGGAGAGGGTTGTCTGTGTACATGAGGCAGTTGCTAAATTGCCTCAGGATGACCAGGTTCACCAGGTTAATAGGAGAAAGTGTAGAGAACTGTCCTTTAGACATGGTAGTTTTGTTTGAGCTTACTAGGTTTCTGGCAGCCATTATTTGCTGATAGTCTGTCTTCATTATTATTGAGAGTAACAAGGCCTCCTGATCTTCTGTAGTACGAGTGATTGGGTAATAGCAGGGGCTGAGTAGTAATTTGATCTTCTAACTTTTCCATCCTTATTGGGATATAAACCCTGTGTCTTGAAAAGGTTGTGCTTGTATTTATCAGGCTGTGGTTTGTATTTCATTACTGAAGCTAAGTGGAAATTCCTTAAGATTCCAAAAGCAGGATCAGTTATTTCTTACACTTATTTCACTGAACTGCACTTCTGAAATGCTTATAATTGTGCTATACAGTTGATCTACTACATTTTGCAGGGTCATAAAGCTTTTTTTATTTTTTCACTGCATTTATGTACTGTTTTGTAGTGTTTTAACTGTATTTTTCATTGCTAGATACTGTTCCATTACTCTAATTGAATGTTTACTGAATTACTTAACTGTAAACTATTTTTTCATACTGAGAGTTGTATTTTCTGTTTGTGAGTGCTCTATCCCAGCTTTTCTGTACATTTTTGATTTTTAGAGGTTTCTGTGTTCTACGGCTAGGAACTGTAATAGTGTGCATTACTATAATTGTCTGTTTAAAGTTAAAAGCATTATCTAAAATCTGCTTGCATCTTGATCTGTTTAAAACTTTCATTTAGTGGCTACAGCTAGGAACTGTAATAGTGTGCATTACTATAATTGCATTTTTATTTAATTACTAAATTGTAAACTGCTTTTTCATACTGAGACTTGTATTTTCTCTTTGTGAGTGTACTTTCCATGCTTTAAAAGTGAGGGTTCTGTGTTCTGCTCAGGTGGCACAATCTTGATAGAGGCCTGTTGTCTAAGCCTGGCAGTTTTGTTTGAGTTTCCTGTGTTTCTGGCAGCCATTTTCTGCTGATAGTCTGTCTTCATTATTATTGAGAGTAACAAGGCCTCCTGACCTTCTGTAGTACGAGTGATTGGGTAACAGCCAAAAGTGAGGTTTCTGTGTTCTGCTCAGGTGGCATAATCTTAATAGAGGCCTGTTGTCTAGGCCTGGTAGTTTTGTTTGAGTTTCCAGTGTTTCTGGCAGCCATTTTCTGCTGATAGTCTGTCTTCATTATTATTGAGAGTTAGAAGGCCTCCTGACCTTCTGTAGTACGAGTGATTGGGAAATAGCAGGTGCTGAGTAGTAATTTGATCTTTTAACTCTTCCATCCTTACTATTATATAAACCCTGTGTCTTGAAGAGGTCGTGCTTGTATTTATCAGGCTGTGGATTGTATTTCATTACTGAAAATAAGTGGAAATTCCTTAAGAATCCAAGAGCAGGATCAATTATTTTGTACGCTTATTTCACTGAACTGCACTTCTGAAATGCTTATAATTGTGCTATACAGCTGATCTACTACATTTTTCACTGTTATAAAGCATTTTTTATTGTTTCACTGCATTTATGTATTGTTTTGCACTGTTTTAACTGTATTTTTCATTGCTAGAAAATGTTTCATTACTGTAGTTGCATGTTTACTGAATTACTGAACTGTAAACTGTTTTATTTTTCTTACTGAGAGTTGTATTTTCTGTTTTTGAGTGCTCTTTCTAAGATTTTGTGTGCATTTTTGATTTTTTGATGTTTCTGTGTTCTACAGCTATGAACTGTAATATTGTGCATTACTATAATTGTATTTTTACAGTTAAAATAATTCTCTAGAGTCTGCTTGCTCCTTGATTTGTTTAAAACTTTCATTTAGTGGCTACAGCTAGGAAGTGTAATACTGTCCATTACTATAATTGCATTTTTATTTAATTACTAAATTGTACACTGCTTTTTCATGCTGAGACTTGTATCTTCTCTTTGAGAGTGTTCTTTCTATGTTTTTAAAGTGAAATTTCTGTGTTCTGCTCAGGTGGCATAATCTTGATAGAGGCCTGTTGTCAAGACCTGGTAGTTTTGTTTGAGTTTCCTGTGTTTCTGGCAGTCATTTTCTGCTGTTAGTCTGTCTTCATTATTATTGATAGTAACAAGGGCTCCTGACCTTCTGTATTATGAGTGATTGGGTAATAGCACAGGCTGAGTAGTAATTTGATCTTCTAACTCTTCCATCCTTACTGGTATATAAACCCTGTGTCTTGAAAAGGTTGTGCTTGTATTTATCAGGCTGTGGATTGTATTTCCTTACTGAAACTAAGCCGAAATTTCTTAAGATTCTAAGAGCAGCATACATTATTTCTTACACTTATTACACAGAACTGCACTTCATAAACGCTTATAATTGTGTTATACAGTTGATCTACTACAGTTTGCACTGTTATAAAGCTTTTTTATTGTTTCTTTGCATTTATGTACTGTTTTATACTGTTTTAACTGTATTTTTTATTGCTAGATTCTGTTTCATTACTCTTATTGCATGTTTACTAAATTACTTAACCGTAAACTGCTTTTTCATACTGAGAGTTGTATTTTTTGTTTCGGAGTGCTCTGTCTGAGCTTTTCTGTGCATTTTTGATTTTTTGAGGTTTCTGTGTTCTACAACTAGGAACTGTAATACTGTTGTTGTTGTAGTTGTTTGGTTTTCGACTTTTCCAGGTTTGGGGTCCACTAATGATTGGTAGTAGATTTTTACGAATGCCGAGGTGCCAACTTGAAATTCAACCTTCAAAGAAGGCATGCCCATGCATTACTATAATTGTCTGTTTACAGTTAAAATCATTCTCTAGAGTCTGCTTGCTCTTTGATCTGTTTAAAACTTTCATTTAGTGGCTACAGTAGGAACTGTAATCGTGTGCATTACTATAAATGCATTTTTATTTAATTACTAAATTATAAACTGCTTTTATATACTGAGACTTGTATTTTCTCTTTGTGAGTTTTCTTTCTTTGCTTTTAAAGTGAGGTTTCCGTGTTCTGCTCAGGTGGCATAATCTTGATAGAGGCCTGTTGTCTAGGCCTGGTAGTTTTGTTTGAGTTTCCTGTGTTTCTGGCAGCCATTTTCTGCTGGTAGTCTATCTTCATTATTATTGAGAGTAACAAGGCCTCCTGACCTTCTGTAGTATGCGTGATTGGGTAATAGCAAGGGCTGAGTAGTAATTTGATCTTCTAACTCTTCCATCCTTACTGGTATGTAAACCCTGTGTCTTGAAAAGGTTGTGCTTGCATTTATCAGGCTGTGGATTTTATTTCATTACTGAAACTAAGCGGAAAATCCTTAAGATTCAAAGAGCAGGATAAGTTAATTATTACACTTTTTTCACTGAACTGCACTTCTGAGACACCCATAATTGGGCTATACAGTTGATCTACTAAATTTTGCACTGTTATAAAGCTTGTTTATTGTTTCACTGCATTTATGTAATGTTTTATACTGTTTTAACTGCAGATTTCATTGCTAGATTCTGTTTCATTACTCTAATTGCATGTTTACTAAATTACTTAACCGTAAACTGCTTTTTCATACTGAGAGTTGCATTTTCTGTTTGGGGGTGCTATATCTGAGCTTTTCTCTGCGTTTTTGATTTTTTGAGCTTGCTGTGTTCTACAGCTATTAACTGTAATAGCGTTGTTGTTGTTGTTTGTCTTTCAACTTTTCCCAGTTAGGGGTCACCACAGCGGTACTCCGGTCCGCTAATGATTGTCAGTAGATTTTCACGAACACCGAGGTGCCAGCTCTTCATTTAACCTTCAACGAAGGCATGCCCATGCATTACTATAATTGTCTGTTTACAGTTAAAAGCATTCTCTAGAGTCTGCTTGCTCTTTGATCTGTTTAAAACTTTCATTTAGTGGCTACAGCTAGGAAGTGTAATAGTGTGCATTACTATAATTGCATTTTTACTTAGTTACTAAATTGCAAACTGCTTTTTCAGACTGAGGCTTGTATTTTCTCTTTGTGAGTGTTCTTTCCATGCTTTTAAAGTGAAGTTTCTGCGTTCTGCTCAGGTGGCATAATCTTGACAGAGGCCTGTTGTCTAGGCCTGGTAGTTTAGTTAGAGTTTCCTGTGTTTCTGGTAGCCATTTTCTGCTGATAGTCTATCTTCGTTATTATTGAGAGTAACAAGGCCTCCTGACCTTCTGTAGTATGAGTGATTGGGTAATAGCAGGGTCTGAGTAGTAATTTGATCATCTAACTCTTACATCCTTACTGGTATATAAACCCTGTGTCTTGAAAAGGTTGTGCTTGCATTTATCAGACTGTGGATTGTATTTCATTACTGAAGCTATGCGGAAATTCCTTAAGATTCCAAGAGCAGGATAAGTTATTTCTTACACTTATTTCACTGAACTGCACTTCTAAAATGTTTATAGTTGTGCGATACAGTTGATGTACTACATTTTGCTCTGTTAAAAAGATTTTTGTATTGTTTCAGTTCATTTATGTACTGTTTTGTAGAGTTTTAACTGTATTTTTCATTGCTATATTCTGTTCCATTAATCTAATTGCAAGTTTACTGAATTACTTAACTGTAAACTGCTTTTTCATACGGAGAGTTGTATTTTCTGTTTGTGACTGCTCTATCCAAGCTTTTCTGTGCATTTTTAATTTTTTGCGGTTTCTGTTTTCTACAGTTAGGAACTGTAATAGTGTGCATTACTACAATTGTCTGTTTACAGTTAAAAGCATTCTCTAGTGTCTGCTTGTTCCTTGATCTGTTTAAAACTTTCCTGTAGTGGCTACAGCTAGGAACTGTAATAGTGTCCATTGCTATAACTGCATTTTTATTTAATTACTAAATTGTAAACTGCTTTTTCATACTGAGACTTGTATTTTCTCTGTGAGAGTGTTCTTTCTATACTTTTAAAGTGAGATTTATGTGTTCTGCTCAGGTGGCATTATCTTGATAGAGGCCTGTTGTCTAGAACTGCTAGTTTTGTTTGAGTTTCCTGTGTTTCTGGCTGCCATTTTCTGCTGATAGTCTGTCTTCATTATTATTGAGAGTAACAAGTCCTCCTGACCTTCTGTAGTACAGGTGATTGGGTAATAGCCTAAAGTGAGGTTTCTGTACTCTCTTCAGGTGGCATTATCTTGATAGAGGTCTGCTGTCTATGCCTGGTAGTTTTGTTTGAGTTTCCTGTGTTTCTGGCAGCCATTATCTGCTGATAGTCTGTCTTCATTATTACTGAGAATAACAAGGCCTCCTGACCTTCTGTAGTATGAGTGATTGGGTAAAAGCAGGGGCTGAGTAGTAATTTTATTTTCTAACTCTTCCATCCATACTATTATATTAACCCTGTGTCTTGAAAAGATTGTGCTTGTATTTAGCAGGCTGTGGATTATATTTCATTACTGAAACTAAGCTGAAATTCCTTAAGATTCCAGGAGCAGGATAAGTTATTTCTTAAACTTATTTCACTGAACTGCACTTCTGAAACTCTTATAATTGTGCTATACACTTGATCTACTACAGTTTTGCACTGTTATAAAACTTTTTTATTGTTTTACTACATTTATGTACTGTTTTATACTTTCAACTGTATTTTTCATTGCTAGATTCTGTTTCATTACTCTAATTGCATGTTTAATAAATTACTTAACCACAAACTGCTTTTTCATACTGAGGGGGTTATTTTCTGTTTTGGAGTGCCCTATTCGTGCTTTTCTGTGCATTTTTATTTTTTGAGGTTTCTGTGTTCTACAACTAGGAACTATAACAGTTTTTTTGTTGCAGTTTATGTTTTGACTTTTCCCGGTTTGTGGTCGCCACACCGGAACTCTGGTCCGCTAATGATTGGCAGTAGATTTTCACGAATGCGGAGGTGCCAGCTCAACGTTTAACCTTCAACAAAGGCACGCCCATGCATTACTATAATTGTGTGTTTATAGTTAAATGCATTCTCTAGAGTCTACTTGCTCTATGATCTGTTTAAAACTTTCATTTAGTGGCTACAGCTAGGAACTGTAATAGTGTGCATTACTGTAATTGCATTTTTATTTAATTACTAAATTGTAAACTGCTTTTTCATACTGAGACTTGTATTTTCTCTTTGTGAGTGTTCTTTCCATACTTTTAAAGTGTGGTTTCTGTGTTCTGCTCAGGTGGCATAATCTTGATAGAGGCCTGTTGTCTAGGCCTGGTAGTTTTGTTTGAGTTTCCTGTGTTTCTGGCAGCCATTATCTGCTGATAGTCTGTCTTCATTATTATTGAGAGTAACAAGGCCTCCTGACCTTCTGTAGTACGAGTGATTGGGTAATAGCAGGGGCTGAGTAGTAATTTGATCTTCTAACTTTTCCATCCTTATTGGGATATAAACCCTGTGTCTTGAAAAGTTTGTGCTTGTATTTATCAGGCTACAGTTTGTATTTCATTACTGAAACTAAGTGGAAATTCCTTAAGATTCCAAAGGCAGGATCAGTTATTTCTTACACTTATTTCACTGAACTACACTTCTGAAATGCTTATAATTGTGCTATACAGTTGATCTATTACATTTTGCATGGTCATAAAGCTTTTTTTATTTTTTCACTGCATTTATGTACTGTTTTGTAGTGTTTTAACTGTATTTTTCATTGCTAGATATTGTTCCATTACTCTGATTTAATGTTTACTGAATTACTTAACTGTAAACTGTTTTTTTCATACTGAGAGTTGTATTTTCTGTTTGTGAGTGCTTTATCCCAGCTTTTCTGTACATTTTTGATTTTTAGAGGTTTCTGTCTTCTACGGCTAGGAACTGTAATAGTGTGCATTACTATAATTGTCTGTTTAAAGTTAAAAGCGTTATCTAAAGTCTGCTTGCTCCTTGATCGGTTTAAAACTTTCATTTAGTGGCTACAGCTAGGAACTGTAATAGTGTGCATTACTATAATTGCATTTTTATTTAATTACTAAATTTTAAACTGCTTTTTCATACTGAGACTGGTATTTTCTCTTTGTGAGTGTTCTTTCCATGCTTTTAAAGTGAGGGTTCTGTGTTCTGCTCAGGTGGCATAATCTTGATAGAGGCCTGTTGTCTAAGCTTAATAGTTTTGTTTGAGTTTCCTGTGTTTCTGGCAGCCATTTTCTGCTGATAGTCTGTCTTCATTATTATTGAGAGTAACAAGGCCTCCTGACCTTCTGTAGTACGAGTTATTGGGTAATAGCCTAAAGTGAGGTTTCTGTGTTCTGCTCCGGTGGCATATTCTTGATAGAGGCCTGTTGTCAAGGCCTAGAAGTTTTGTTTGAGTTTCTTTTGTTTCTGGCAGCCATTTTCTGCTGATAGTCTATGTTCATTATTATTGAGAGTAACAAGACCTCCTGACCTTCTGTAGTATGAGTGATTGGGTGATAGCAGGGGCTGAGTAGTAATTTGATCTTCTAACTCTTCCATCCTTACTGGTATATAAACCCTGTGTCGTGAAAAGGTTGTGCTTGTATTTTCAGGGTGTGGATTGTGTTTCATTATTGAAACTAAGTGGAAATTCCTTAAGATTCCAAGAGCAGGATAAGTTATTTCATACACTTATTTCACTGAACTGCACTTCTGAAATTCTTATAATTGTGCTATACAGTTGATCTACTACGTTTTGCACTGTTATAAAGCTGTTTTTATTGTTTCACTCATTTATGTTCTGTTTTATATTGTTTTAACAGTATTTTTCATTGCTAGATTCTGTTTCATTAATCTAATTGCATGTTTACTAAATTACTTAAGTGTAAACTGCTTTTTCGTACTGAAAGTTGTATATAATATATACCAATGCCAGTGTCAGCTCGCCGTTCAACCGTCAACGAAGGCATGCCCATGCATTACAATAATTGTCTGTTTACAGTTAAAAGCATTCTCTAGAGTCTGCTTGCTCTTTGATCTGTTTAAAACTTGCATTCAGTGGCTACATCTAGGAACTGTATAAGTGTGCATTACTATAATTGCATTTTTATTTAACTGCTAAATTGTAAACTGCTTTTTCATAATGAGACTTGTATTTTTGCTTTGTGAGTGTTCTTTCCATGCTTTTAAAGTGAGGTTTCTGTGCTCTGCTCAGGTGGGATAATCTTGATAGAGGCCTGTTGTCTAGGCCTGGTATTTTTGAGTGAGTTTCCTGTGTTTCTGGCAGCCATTTTCTGCTGATAGTCTGTCTTCATTATTAGTGAGAGTAACAAGGCCTCCTGACCTTCAGTAGTACGAGTGATTGGGTAATAGCAGAGACTGAGTAGTAATTTGATCTTCTAACTCTTCCATCCTTACTTGTATATAAACCCTGTGTCTTGAAAAGTTTGTGCTTGCATTTATCAGGCTGTGGATTCTATTTCATTACTGAAATTAAGCAGTCATTCCCTAAGATTCCAAGAGCAGGATAAGTTATTTCTTACACTTATTTCACTGAACTGCACTTCTGAAATTCTTATAATTGTGCTATACAGTTGATTTACTACATTTTGCTCTGTTATAAAGCTTTTTTGTTTCCCTGCATTTATGTACTGTTTTACACTGTTTTCACTATATTTTTCATTGCTAGATACTGTTCCATTACTGTAATTGCATGTTTACTGAATTATTGAACTGTAAACTGTTTTTTTTCATACCAAGAGTTGCATTTTCTATTTATGAGTGCTCTATCCGAGCTTTTCTGTGCATTTTTGATTTTTTGAGGTTTCTGTGTTCTACAGATAGAAACTGTAATAGTGCTGTTGTTGTTGTTGTTTGCCTTTCGACTTTTCCCGGTTAGGGATCACCACAGCTGAACTCTGGTCTGCAAATGATTGGCAGTAGATTTTCATGAATGCCGAGGTGCCAACTCGACGTTTAGCCTTCAACGAAGGCACGCCCATGCATTACTATAATTGTCTGTTTACAGTTAAAAGCATTCTCTAGAGTCTGCTTGCTTTTTGATCTGTTTAAAACTTTCATTTTGTGGCTACAGCTAGGAACTGTAATAGTGTGCATTACTATAATTGCATTTTTATTTAACTACTAATTTGTAAACTGCATTTTCATACTGAGACTTGTATTTTCTCTCTGTGAGTGTTCTTTCCATGCTTTTAAAGTGAGGTTTCTGTGTTCTGCTCTGGTGGCATAATCTAGATAGAGGCCTGTTGTCTAGGACTGGTAGTTTTGTTTGAATTTCCTGTGTTTCTGGCAGCCATTTTCTGCTGATATTCTGTCTTTATTATTATTAAGAGTAACAAGGCCTCCTGACCTTCTGTATGAGGGATTGGGTAATAGTCTAAAGTGAGGTTTCTTTGTTCTGCTCAGGTGGCATAATCTTGATAGAGGCTTGTTGTCTAGGCCTGATAGTTTTGATTGAGTTCCCTGTGTTTCTGGCAGTCATTTTCTGCTGATAGTCTGTCTTCATTATTATTGAGAGTAACAAGACCTCCTGACCTTCTGTAGTACGAGTGATTGGGTAATATCAGGGGCTGAGTAGTAATTTGATCTTCTAACTCTTCCATGCTTATTGGTATATAAACCCTGTGTCTTGAAAAGGTTGTGCTTGTATTTATCAGGGTGTGGATTGTGTTTCAGTACTGAAACTAAGTGGAAATTCCTTAAGATTCCAAGAGCAGGATAAGTTATTTCTTACACTTATTTCACTGAACTGCACTTCTGAAGCACTTATAATTGTGCTATACAGTTGATCTACTACGTTTTGCACTGTTATAACACTTTTTTATTGTTTCACTGCATTTATGTACTGTTTTATATTGTTTGAACTGTATTTTTCATTGCTAGATTCTCTTTCATTACTCTAATTGCAGGTTTACTTAATTTCTTAAGTGTAAACTGCTTTTTCATACTGAGAGTTGTATTTTCTGTTTGGGAGTGCTCTAAGCTTTTCTCTGCATTTTTTATTTTTTGAGGTTCTGTGTTCTACAGATAGGAACTATAATAGTGCTGTTGTTGTTTATCTTTCAACTTTTCCCTGTTAGGGATCGCCACAGCGGAACTCCGGTCCGCTAATGATTGGCAGTAGATTTTCACGAATGCTGAGGTGCCAGCTTGACGTTCAACCTTCAATAAAGGCACCCCCATGCATTACTATAATTGTCTGTTTACAGTTAAAAGCATTCTCTAGAGCCTGCTTGCTCTTTGATCTGTTTAAAACTTTCATTCAGTAGCTACAGCTAGGAACTGTAATAGTGTGCATTACTATCATTGTTTTTTATGTAACTACTAAATTGTAAACTGCTTTTTCATACTGAGACTTGTATTTTTGCTTTGCGAGTGTTCTGACCATGCTTTTAAAGTGAGGTTTCTGTGTTCTGTTCAGGTGGCATAATCTTGATAGAGCCCTGTTGTCTAGGCCTGGTATTTTTGTGTGAATTTTCTGTGTTTCTGGCAGCCATTTTCTGCTGATAGTCTGTCTTCATTATTATTGAGAGTAGCAAGGCCTCATGACCTTCTGTAGTACGAGTGATTGGGTAATAGCAGGGACTGAGTAGTAATTTGATCTTCTAACTCTTCCATCCTTACTGGTATATAAACCCTGTGTCTTGAAAAGGTTGTGCTTGCATTTATCAGGCTGTGGATTGTATTTCATTATTGAAACTAAGCAGTCATTCCTTAAGATTCCAAGAGCAGGATAAGTTATTTCTTACACTTATTTCACTGAACTGCACTTCTGAAATTCTTATAATTGTGCTATACAGTTGATTTACTACATTTTGCTCTGTTATAAAGCTTTTTTGTTTCCCTGCATTTATGTACTGTTTTACACTGTTTTCACTATATTTTTCATTGCTAGATACTGTTCCATTACTGTAATTGCATGTTTACTGAATTATTGAACTGTAAACTGTTTTTGTTTCATACCGAGAGTTGCATTTTCTGTTTATGAGTGCTCTATCCAAGCTTTTCTGTGCATTTTTGATTTTTTGAGGTTTCTGTGTTCTACAGATAGGAACTGTAATAGTGCTGTTGTTGTTGTTGTTTGCCTTTTGACTTTTCCCGGTTAGGGATCGCCACAGCTGAACTCTTGTCTGCTAATGATTGGCAGTAGATTTTCATGAATGCCGAGGTGCCGACTCGACGTTTAGCCTTCAACGAAGGTATGCCCATGCATTACTATAATTGTCTGTTTACAGTTAAAAGCCTTCTCTAGAGTCTGCTTGCTTTTTGATCTGTTTAAAACTTTCATTTAGTGGCTACAGCTAGGAACTGTAATAGTGTGCATTACTATAATTGCATTTTTATTTAACTACTAACTTGTAAACTGCATTTTCATACTGAGACTTGTATTTTCTCCCTGTGAGTGTTCTTTCCTTGCTTTTAAAGTGAGGTTTCTGTGTTCTGCTCAGGTGGCATAATCTTGAGAGAGGCCTGTTGTCTAGGCTTGATAGTTTTGTTTGAGTTTCCTGTGTTTCTGAAAGCCATTTTCTGCTTATAGTCTGTCTTCATTATTATTGAGAGTAACAAGGCCTCCTGACCTTCTGTAGTATGAGTGATTGGGTAATAGCAGGGACTGAGTAGTAATTTCATCTTCTAACTCTTCCATCCTTACTGGTATATAAACACTGTGTCTTGAAAAGGTTGTGCTTGTATTTATCTGTGGAATGTATTTTATTATTGAAACTAAGGGGTCATTCCATAAAATTCCAAGAGCAGGATAAGTTATTTCTTACACTTATTATACTGAACTGCACTTCTGAAATGCTTATACATATGCTATACAGTTGATTTACAACATTTTGCTCTGTCATAAAGCTTGTTCTATTGTTTCCCTGCATTTCTGTACTGTTTTGTAGTGTTTTAACTGTATTTTTCATTGCTAGATACTGTTCCATTACTCTAGTTGCATGCTTACTGAATTACTTAACTGTAAACTGCTTTTTCATACTGAGAGTTTTATTTTCTGTTTATGAGTGCTCTATCCAAGATTTTCTGTGCATTTTTCATTTTTTGAGGTTTCTGTGTTCTACGGCTAGGAACTGTAATAGTGTGCATTACTATAATTGTCTCTTTACAGTTAAAAGCATTCTCTAGAGTCTGTTTGCTCCGTGATCTGTTTAAAACTGTAATTTAGTGGCTACAGCTAGAACTGTAATAGTGTGCATTACTATACTTGCGTTTTTATTCAATTACTAAATTGTAAACTGCTTTTTCATACTGAGACTTGTATTTTCTCTTTGTGAGTGTTCTTTCCATGCTTTTAAAGTGAGATTTCTTTGTTTGGCTCAGGTGGCATAATCTTGATAGAGGCCTGTTGTCTAGACCTGGTAGTTTTCTTTGAGTTTCCTGTGTTTCTGGCAGCCATTTTCTGCTGATAGTCTGTCTTCATTATTATTGAGAGTAACAAGGCCTCCTGACCTTCTGTAGTATGAGTGATTGAATAATAGCAGGGGCTGAGTAGTAATTTGATCTTCTAACTCTTCCATACTTACTGGTATATAAACCCTGTGTCATGAAAAGGTTGTGCTTGTATATATCAGGCTGTGGATTGTATTTCATTACTTAAACTAAGCGGAAATTCCTTAACATTCCAAGAGCAGTTTAAGTTATTTCTTACAATTATTTCACTGAACTGCACTTCTGAAATGCTTATAATTGTGCTATACAGTTGATCTACTACATTGTGCACTGTTAGAAAGCTTTTTTTATTGTTTCCCTGCATTAATGTACTGTTCTGCACTGTTTTAACTATATTTTTCATTGTTAGATACTGTTCTATTACTGTAATTACATGTTTACTGAATTACTTAACTGTAAACTGCTTTTTCATACTTAAAGTTATATTTTCAGTTTGTGAGTGCTCTATCCAAGCTTTTCTGTGCATTTTTGATTTTTTGAGGTTTCTGTGTTCTACAGCTAGGAACTGTAATAGTGCTGTTGTTGTTTGCTTTTTGACTTTTCCCGGTTAGGGGTCGCCACAGCTGAACTCCAGTCTGCTAATGATTGGCAGTAGATTTTCACGAACACCGAGGTGCCAACTCGACGTTCAACCTTCAATGAAGGCATGCCCATGCATTACTATAATTGTCTGTTTACAGTTAAAAGCATTCTCTAGAATCTGCTTGCTTTTTGATCTGTTTAAAACTTTCATTTAGTGGCTACAGCTAGTATCTGTAATAGTGTGCATTACAATAATTGCATTTTTATTTAACTACTAATTTGTAAACTGCGTTTTCATACTGAGACTTGTACTTTTCTTTCGGTGAGTGTTCTTTCCATGCTTTTAAAGTGAGGTTTCTGTGTTCTGCTCAGGTGATATAATCTAGATAGAGGCCTGTTGTCTAGGTCTGGTAGTTTTGTTTGAGTTTCCTGTGTTTCTGGCAGCCATTTTCTGCTGATAGTCTGTCTTTATTATTATTGAGAGTAACAAGACCTCCTGACCTTCTGTAGTACGAGTGATTGGGTAATAGCAGGGGCTGAGTAGCAATTTGATCTTCTAACTCTTCCATCCTTATTGGTATATAAACCCTGTGTCTTGAAAAGGTTGTGCTTGTATTTATCAGGGTGTGGATTGTGTTTCATTACTGAAACTAAGTGGAAATTCCTTAAGATCCCAAGAGCAGGATAAGTTATTTCATACACTTATTTCACTGAACTGCACTTCTGAAACACTTATAATTGTGCTATACAGTTGATCTACTACATTTTGCACTGTTATAAAGCTTTGTTATTGTTTCTCTGCATTTATGTACTGTTTTATATTGTTTTAACTGTATTTTCATTTCTAGATTCTGTTTCATTACTCTAATTGCATGTTTACTAAATTACTTAAGTGTAAACTGCTTTTTCATACTGAGAGTTGTATTTTCTGTTTGGGAGTGCTCTATCTAAGCTTGTCTCTGCATTTTTGATTTTTTGAGGTTTATGTGTTCTTCAGATAGCAACTGTAATAGTGCTGTTGTTGTTGTTTGTCTTTCAACTTTTCCCCATTAGAGGTCACCACAGCTGAACTCTGGTCTGCTAATGATTAGCAGTAGATTTTCATGAACGCCGAGGTGCCAGCTCAACGTTCGACCTTCAACGAAGGCACGCCTATGCATTACTATAATTGTCTGTTTACAGTTAAAAGCATTCTCTAGAGTCTGCTTGCTCTTTGATCTGTTTAAAACTTTCATTCAGTGGCTACAGCTAGGAACTGTAATAGTGTGCATTACTATAATTGTATTTTTATTTAATTACTAAATTGTAAACTGCTTTTTCTTACAGAGACTTGTATTTTTGCTTTGCGAGTGTTCTTTCCATGCTTTTAAAGTGAGGTTTCTTTGTTCTGCTCAGGTGGCATAATCATGATAGAGGCCTGTTGTCTAGGCCTGGTATTTTTGTCTGAGTTTCCTGTGTTTCTGGCAGCCATTTTCTGCTGATAGTCTGTCTTCATTATTATTGAGAGTAACAAGGCCTCCTGACCTTCTGTAGTACGAGTGATTGGGTAATAGCAGGGACTGAGTAGTAATTTGATCTTCTAACTCTTCCATCCATACTGGTATATAAACCCTGTGTCTTGAAAAGGTTGTGTTTGTATTTATCAGGCTGTGGATTCTATTTCATTACTGAAACTAAGCAGTCATTCCTTAAGATTCCAAGAGCAGGATAAGTTATTTCTTACACGTATTTCACTGAACTGCACTTCTGAAATTCTTATAATTGTGCTATACAGTTGATTTACTACATTTTGCTCTGTTATAAAGCTTTTTTTAATTGTTTCCCTGCATTTATGTTCTTTTTTGCACTGTTTTCACTATATTTTTCATTGCTAGATACTGTTCCATTACTATAATTGCATGTTTACTGAATTATTGAACTGTAAACTGTTTTTTTTTCATATTGAGAGTTGTATTTTCTGTTTGTGAGTGCTCTATCTGAGCTTTTCTGTTCATTTTTGATTTTTTGAGGTTTCTATGTTCTACAGCTAGGAACGGTAATATTGTGCATTAGTATAATTGTCTGTTTACAGTTAAAAGCATTCTCTAGAGTCTGCTTGCTCCTTGATCTCTTAAATACCTTCATTTTGTGACTACTGCTCGGAACTGTAATTGTGTGCATTACTGTAATTGCATTTTTATTTAATTACTAAATTGAAAACTGCTTTTTCATACTGAGACTTGTATTTTATCTTTGTCAGTCTTCTTTCCAATCTTTTAAAATGAGATTTCTGTGTTCTGCTCAGGTGGCATAATCTTGATAGAGGCCTGTTGTCTAGACCTGGTAGGTTTGTTTGAGTTTCCTGTGTTTCTTCCAGCCATTTTCTGCTGATAGTCTGTTTTCATTATTATTGAGAGTAACAAGGCCTCATGACGTTCTGTAGTTTGAGGGATTGAGTAATAGCAGGGGCTGAGTAGTAATTTGATCTTCTAACTCTTCCATCATTACTGGTATATAAACCTTGTGTCTTGAAAAGGTTGTGCTTGTATTTAACAGGCTGTGGATTGTATTTCATTACTGAAACTAGGCGGAAATTCCTTAAGATTCCAAGAGCAGGATGCGTTTTTTCTTACACTTATTTCACTGAGCTGCACTTTTGAAATGCTTATAATTGTGCTATACAGTTGATCTACTACATTTTGCACTGTTATAAAGCTTTTTTTTATTGTTTTCCTACATTTACGTACTGTTTTATACTGTTTTAACTGCATTTTTCATTGCTAGATTCTGTTTCATTACTCTAATTGCATGTTTAATAAATTACTTAACCGTAAACTGCTTTTTCATACTGAGAGGGTGATTTTCTGTTTGGGAGTGCTCTATCCAAGCTTTTCTGTCCATTTTTGATTTTTTGAGGTTTCTGTGTTCTACAACTAGGAAATGTAATAGTGTTTTTGTTGTTGTTTGTCTTTTGACTTTTCCCAGTTAGGGGTCACCACAGAGGAACTCCGGTCTGCTAATGATTGGCAGAAGATTTTCACGAACGCCGAGGTGCCAGCCCGACGTTCAACCTTCAACAAAGGCATGACCATGCATTACTATAATTCTGGGTTTACAGTTAAAAGCATTCTCCAGAGTCTGCTTCCTCTATGATCTGTTTAAAACTTTCATTTTGTGGCTACAGCCAGGAACTGTAATACTGTGCATTACTATAATTGCATTTTTATTTAATTACTACATTGTAAACTGCTTTTTCATACTGAGACTTGTATTTTCTCTTTGTGAGTGTTCTTTCCAGGCTTTAAAGTAAGGTTTCTGTGTTCTGCTCAGGTGGCATAATCTTGATAGAGGCCTGCTGTCTATACCTGGTAGTTTTGCTTGAGTTTCCTGTGTTTCTGGCAGCCATGATCTGCTGATAGTCTGTCTTCATTATTATTGAGATTAACAAGGCCTCCTGACCTTCTGTAGTATGAGGGATTGGGTAATAGCAGGGGCTGAGTAGTAATTTGATCTTCTAACTCTTACATCCTTACTGGTATATAAACACTGTATCTTTAAAAGGTTATGCTTGTATTTATCAGGCTGTGGATTGTATTTCATTACTGAAACTAAGCGGAAATTCCTTAAGATTCCAAAAGCAGGATCAATAATTTCTTACACTTATTTCACTGAACTGCACTTCTGAAATGCTTATAATTGTGCTATACAGTTGATGTACTACATTTTGCATGGTCATAAAGCTTTTTTTTATTTTTTCACTGCATTTATGTACTGTTTTGTAGTGTTTTAACTGTATTTTTCATTGCTAGATACTGTTCCCTTACTCTAATTGAATGTTTACTAAATTACTTAACTGTAAACTGTTTTTTTTCATACTGAGAGTTGTATTTTCTGTTTGTGAGTGCTCTAGCCAAGCTTTTCTGTACATTTTTGATTTTTTGAGGTTTCTGTGTACTACGGCTAATAACTGTAATAGTGTGCATTACTATAATTGTCTGTTTACAGTTAAAAGCATTCTCTATAGTCTGCTTGCTCCTTGTTTCTTTTAAAATTTTCCTGTAGTGGCTACAGCCAGGAACTGTAATAGTGTCCATTACTATAACTGCATTTTTATTTAATTACTAAATTGTAAACTGCTTTTTCATACTGATACTTGTATTTTCTTTTTGTGAGTGTTCCTTCCATGCTTTTAATGTGAGGTTTATGTGTTCTGCTCAAATGGCATAATCTTGATAGAGGCCTGTTGTCTAGGCCTAGTAGTTTTGTTTGAGTTTCCTGTATTTCTGGCAGCCATTTTCTGCTGATAGTCTGTCTTCATTATTATTGAAGGTAACAAGGCCTCCTGACCTTTTGTAGTATGAGTGATTGGGTAATAGCCTAAAGTGAGGTTTCTGTGTTCTGCTCAGGTGGCATAATCTTGATAGAGGCCTGTTGTCTAGGCCTGGTAGTTTTGATTGAGTTTCCAGTGTTTCTGGCAACCATTTTCTGCTGATAGTCTGTCTTCATTATTATTGAGAGTAACAAGACCTCCTGACCTTCTGTAGTACGAGTGATTGGGTAATAGCAGGGGCTGAGAAGTAATCTGATCTTCTAACTCTTCCATCCTTACTGGTATATAAACCCTGTGTCTTGATAAGGTTGTGCTTGTATTTATTAGGGTGTGGATTGTGTTTCATTACTGAAACTAAGTGGAAATTCCTTAAGATTCCAAGAGCAGGATACATTATTTTATACACTTTTTTCACTGAACTGCACTTCTGAAACACTTATAATTGTGCTATACAGTTGATCTACTACATTTTGCACTGTTATAAAGCTTTTTTTATTGTTTCACTGCATTTATGTACTGTTTTATACTGTTTTAACTGTATTTTCCATTGCTAGATTCAGTTTCATTACTCTAATCGCATGCTTATTAAATTACTTAACTGTAAACTGCTTTTTCATACTGAGAGTTGTATTTTCTGTTTGGGAGTGCTCTATCCAAGCTTTTCTCTGCATTTTTGATTTTTTGAGGTCTTTGTGTTCTACAGCTAGGAACTGTAATAATGCTGTTGTTGTTGTTGTTTGTCTTTCGATTTTTCCCAGTTAGGGGTCGCCACAGCGGAACTCCGGTCCGCGAATGATTTGCAGAGGATTTTCATGAATGCTGATATGCCAGCTCGACATTCAACCTTCAACAAAGGCACGCCCATGCATTACTATAATTGTCTGTTTACAGTAAAAAGCATTCTCTAGAGTCTGCTTGCTCTTTGATCTGTTTAAAACTTTCATTTAGTGGCTACAGCTAGGAACTGTAATAGTGTGCATTACTATAATTGCATTTTTATTTAACTACTAAATTGTAAACTGCTTTTTTTAAGCTGAGACTTGTATTTTCTCTTTGTGAGTGTTCTTTCCATGCTTTTAAAATGAGGTTTCTTTGTTCTGCTCGGGTGACATAATCTTGATAGAGGCCTGCTGTCTAGGCCTGGTAGTTATGTTTGAGTGTCCTGTGTTTCTGGCAGCCATTTTCTGCTGATTGTCTCTCTTCATTATTATTGTAAGTAACAAGGCCTCGTGACCATCTGTAGTACGAGTGATTGGGTAATAGCAGGGGCTGAGTAGTAATTTGATCTTCTAACTCTTCCATCCTTACTGGTATATAAACCCTGTGTCTTGAAAAGGTTGTGCTTGTATTTATCAGGCTGTGGATTGTATTGCATTACTGAAACTAGGCAGTCATTCCTTAAGATTCCAAGTGAAGGATAAATTATTTCTTACACTTATTTCACTGAACTGCACTTCTGAAATTCTTATAATTGTGCTATACAGTTGATCTACTACATTTTGCTCTGTTATAAAGCTTTTTTTATTGTTTCACTGCATTTATGTACTGTTTTGTAGTGTTTTAACTGTATTTTTCATTGCTGTTCAATTAATCTAATTGCATGTTTACTGAATTACTTAACTGTAAACTGCTTTTTCATACTGAGCATTGTATTTTCTGTGTGTGAGTGCTCTATCCGAGCTTTTCTGTTCATTTTTGATTTTTTGAGGTTTCTATGTTCTCCGGCTAGGAACTGTAATAGTGTGTATTACTATAATTGTCTGTTTACAGTTCAAAGCATTCTCTAAAGTCTGCTTGCTCCTTGATCTGTTTAAAACATTCATTTATTGGCTACAGCTAGGAACTGTAATAGTGTGCATTACTATAATTACATTTTTATTTAATTACTAAATTGTAAACTGCTTTTTCAAACTGAGACTTGTATTTTCCCTTTGTGAGTCTTCTTTTGATGCTTTTAAAGTGAGATTTCTGTGTTCTGCTCAGGTGGCATAATCTTGATAGAGGCCTGTTGTCTAGACCTGGTAGTTTTGTTAGCGTTTCCTGTGTTTCTGGCAGCCATTTTCTGCTGATAGTTTGTCTTCATTAGTATTGAGAGTAACAAGGCCTCCTTACCTTCTCTAGTATGAGTGATTGAGTAATAGCATGGGCTGAGTACTAATTTGATCCTCTAACTCTCCCATCCTTACTTGTATATAAACCCTGTGTCTTGAAAAGGTTGTGCTTGTATTTATCAGGGTGTTGATTATGTTTCATTACTGAAACTAAGTGGAAATTCCTTAAGATTCCAAGAGCAGGATAAGTTATTGAATACATTTTTTTCACTGAACTGCACTTTTGAAACACTTATAATTGTGCTAAAGTTGATCTACTACATTTGCACTGTTATAAAGCTTTTTATTGTTTTGCTGCATTTATGTACTGTTTTGTACTGTTTTAGCTGTATTTTTCATTGCTAGATACTGTTCCATTACTCTAATTGCATGTTTACTGAATTACTTAACTGTAAACTGCTTTTTCATACTGAGAGTTGTACTTTCTGTTTGTGAGTGCTCTATCCAAGCTTTTCTGTGCATTTTTTATTTTTTGAGGTTTCTGTGGTCTACAGCTAGGAACTGTAATAGTGTGCATTACTATAATTGTCTGCTTACAGTTAGAAGCATCCTCTAGAATCTGCTTGCTCCTTGATTTGTTTAAAACTTTCATTTAGTGTCTGCAGCTAGGAACTGTAATTTTTACCACCCACCCTCCCTAGTGTTGTGGTGTTCTTATACTTGGTGGCTTTGCAGTTACCCACTCATACTGTATATTTGATCTGTGACACTCCTCCCAGTCTAGTGTCATTAGTTCATTCAATCAAATAGAGAGCATTTGTGAAGGCCAACCCACTCACATTCTTAACGTTGAATTAACTTCTGTTCCAGTTTTCTCCATTTCCACTTTATTTGAAAAAAATTACTGAAAAAAAATTCTAAGCTTGCTTCCCCTCTTTCCTATGGCAGGTCTTGTCCAGATACAGATTTGCTGTGTCCAGTACTGTTTGTGAGCTACTGAGCCCCCCTCACTTAACTAGGGTTAAACTATTCCTGGCGCCATAAGGTCTGCTCTTCATATTTTCTCTTGCAACTAGCCAGCTTTTTAGTTTTAGCACCCAAATCCGTTTCTTTGAGCTCAGCACTTGTTCAGAACTCATTTTAAGCACTAAATAAGCTACAAATTACTACAGCACTCAACTTTCCTCACTTGTCTAGAGGAAAACAGTTTTTAGTACTTAATAAATAAGCACCTATCCAGGCATGTCTAAAAATGCAGCTCCCGGTGTTTTCTCCTGTCTACCTGATGAATCTGAGTATCTTGGGACAATGCAGCAATTGCCTCATGTACACAGACAACCCTATCCTCCTACCACCCAAGACTACGACCTGTGAGAGATGCACTTATATAGCCAAAGTGGAAGCAAAGCTCTCTTCACCAAAGACTGGACTAGACAGTCAAGAGAAGAAGGTAAACACTTGCACCGCACCACACTCATCACATAGTCCCTCAAAACCTACACCACCAAAACACAAACACAGAAGCACAAAACACACACCTACATTCGCGGAGGCTCTCAGTAAACATCTGCCCAAACAACCGAGACCTCCAAAGCAGTAATGCAAGCAACCTCCACCCCCCAACACAACCCAAATGACACATAGCTCATATACTCAGTGTGCCACTCAACTACAGCCCATAAGTCATAACGTACCTAACACTCTAGTCATAGGTGACTCTATAGCCAGGCACACTTATGTTCCACTCACCAGGCTAAACAAGGAGAAAGTTACTGTCAGCTGCCTGTCAGGTGCCAGGATCTGCCACAAAATGCACGTACTCAGATCACTCCACAACAAGTACAAATATGACTCTGTCATTGTCCATGTTGGTGTGAATGACCTGATATGTACCTCCCTGGACTACATGAAAAGAGACATGGAGGGGCAGCAATATCCTAGGCCTGCTCATCACCAACATGGGAGACCGGTGTTCCACACCAGAGGTCAGCTCTTCGTTGGTCAGCTCCGACCACAAGCTAATCACCCTAGACATCCACATCCCACTCATACCCCCCATTAGGAAAACAACCATAACAAATTTCTCCAAAGCCAACTTCACGCTTCTTAAGACAGAAGTGGCAAACTTCACGACATCCATGCAGATGGACAATAGAGGTAAGATTGCTGAATCCTACACAAATGTACTTTATAAGCACCTACATGAGTGCATGGATCATGCTATCCCTAACAGAACCAAGATGCTATCCTTCATTTATGGAATGTTACACTAGAGATGGTCTGAAGCTGCAGAGGGCTACTCTTCCTGCTGTGCGTGACTACATCTGTGATCTTGCAGGTGCCCACCATTATTTTGCAGATGTCATGGATAGATGGTTGGGGGAGATGGTGGGAATCCTCAACCATGTAGTGTCTCTGTTACAGCATGTGGTGGGAGTAGGCCATCAGCCACATGGACGTAGGTCAGCAACACCAACAGGTGGAGGTCTACATGGATGTGCAACAACTCACGGGTGCTCCCGTAGTGGCAGTACCAGCACCAGCACTGCAGGGAGGTGTTGTCCACACCACAACACAGCAGGCAAAGTGCACATTGTCCTGGCTGGTCACAACGGGGACGTGGATCCAGTGGACAATTGTCATCAGGGGAGAGTACCATATCTGGGCTTCTGCCTGGTAGTGCCAGTGCAAACCTGGCAGGCACAGTTCCCATGTTCATGGCTAGACATGGTGAACTGTACACCCTGCCATGTATGGTCTGCAGCTGTCCAACATACTCCTGTATAGGGCAGCCACATGGCAGAAATGTGTGCATACATACACACACACATCACCAACACAGCTAAGGCACATCCATACCTACACACACCAAGTCAGCACAGCCCATTTAATAAAGAACCCTCTACCCCACACACATGATGTCAATCAAATGGCTCAGCCTAGGCCTCTGGCAAACCCACAACACACCCTGTACATATGATGATACCTGTGCCACATCCGTGTCATCCATACCATTGATGCATGGGCATGCTAATATGGTTCTGATGCACTGGGTGAATGTACTAAGGTTTAGCATTGTAATGCTGTTTAACATGTTGTCAGCTGGAATGATGAATGCGTACATGTCAGGGTGTGTAACTGTACAGCCATTATGCATTATAGCTGTTACTAACACTGACTGATTGTGGTCTCCATAATGTATTCTGTTTGTGTTCTAAGTGTCTGTGTGTCAGCAGGATGTTGGTCGACTATCCTTTCCTACGAGGGGTTTGGCACTGTGGTGACACATTGACTGTGTCATATCCCAGGTACAGCTGAACACAAGTAACAGGTATGTATAACAGTTACTGCATGTGGCACATGGCTGATAGGTCTGAGAGGTGTATACAGGTGAGTGCATGGTGGGTGCATAGTGTGATTAACAACTACTTAAACCATTAACATATACTGTACAGTATAACAGCACACTAAGTGGGGGGATATGCACAACAATGACCCCAATGTGGGTGGCTGTACCCACAACAACCACACCCAACTATATATACCAACTCCAGTATTGCTGTACAGTGGGAAAGAGGGCATTTACACATCCACTACTAGTTTTGAGGGAATGAATTTCCATGAGATGATTGCTTTGAAATGTTACCTTTTATCAGTTACTTCTCAGACAAATGATCTCCTGGTACATATATCTTCTGCAAACTGAAGTAGATCCCTGCACATACATACACACTTACTTGGCAACACTGATAGTAGAACCCTTACCTAGGTACTTATTACTATTAATGTGTTTGTCCTTAATTGCACACACCACAGAGCATTTAGGGTAAGGTGTGTGTGTGTGTGTGTGTGTGTGTGTGTGTGTGTGTGTGTGTGTGTGTGTGTGTGTGTGTGTGTGTGTGTGTGTGTGTGTGTGTGTGTGTGTGTGTGTGTGTGTGTGTGTGAACCATATCCCCTGCGTGTGTGTTGGTTACACCATTTTGATGACTGTTCCACACTGATGACCCCCCCATTCAATTACTTTACAGGGCATGTTCATGTCATCCACTGTTGGACACTTTCAAGGCATATAAGCTCCGTGATGCATGTGATAAGTACGCAGCACTATAGTACATACAACTAGGTAGGTAGGGATTTGAATCTCAATACAGCCAACTATACTCTCTCTCTCTCTCTATATATATATATATATATATAAATGTGTGTGTGTGTGTGTGTGTGTGTGTGTGTGTTTGTTTGTGAAGGATATACCCCATGGCTGGTGTGTGTGTTGGTTATACCATTTTAAGGCCTGTTGACCCCCCTGCCAATTGCATTGCTTTAAAGAGCTTGTTGATGTCATCCATCTTAGATGCATCATGTTACACTCTACAGGCCATACCAGTCATCTGTACAGATGTATGCAGAATGTCCAGATGTTTGCAATATATAAGTGGTCTGTGTCTAATGACAATGGGGAATGTATGACACATCATCAGGAAATATGTGACAGTTGCTGTAGTGAAAGACATGTCAGCCTCAGACATCATACCAATCTGAAATGTCATGCTGATGCAAAACTGTTACCCTATCACTTGTCTAAGTTTGTAAGACCAATATCTGAGAACAGTCCCTATTTTGGGTGGTTCATCCCACCATTCATGAAGGCATTCCCAAGATTAATTGGTGTAAGAGGTTGTGAGTTATGCCCCTGGCATATAATCTCCTTGGCACATGCAATATGGTAGCACTATAGTACATACAATTAGATAGGTAGGTGTTCCAATCTGACTAATGCCAAATGTGTGAGTGTATGTGTTTCTGTATGCATACCCCCTATGGGTGTCTTGCTTATGTGCTTGCGATGGTTATACCATTTTGTGTGCCTGTTCCATCCGGTAAACTCCCCCATTGCCAACCTAGTCAGGGCCCTTACAGATATCATCCACCTTAGAAGCACAGTTACACATTTTTTAACACAAAAGCACTGTGGCGCATGAATAGTCATGTCAGTCTGTATTATACATAACAAGGTAGGTAAGTGTTCTAATCGGAAACGTTTCAACTCTGTGTGCATGTGTGTTTAAATGCATATCCCCAAGCAGCAGTGTGTGTGTGAGATGGCTCTACCATGTTAATGGGCTGTGAACTCCCCCACTGGCAATCCTACCAGCCCCTGCAATTGACAACCACCTGAATAGTAGTGGCAGACACTGCAACACTATAGTAGCTCTGTGGTGCTTGTGTTATGTATATAGCAGGATCATATCCCACGATTGGAGGAACTCCCTGGTCAGCCTCAGTAAGAAGCTAAGATCCCTCATAAAATCCTCCAAAGCTAGTTATGAAAATAAAATCGCCACTGATTCTAAAGACAACCACAAAGCATTCTATAGCTATGTCAAAAATCTCAATGGCAACACTCAGATCTTCTCTGAGTTACAGCACAATGACACTAAATATACAGAACCAACTGATATTGCCAACATCCTGGCAGATAGGTTCAGTGCTAACTTTACCCCCCTCTCACCTCCCTAAATGGCCCATCTTTATACCGGAAGAATGCAAAGTTCCTGTAATCACGGCTGCACAGGTAAAAACCTCACTCTCCAAAGCCAAGAACACAGCATCCATGGGACCTGACAACATCCCAGGCTGCCTTCTACATGAACTACAGAATGAACTGGCACCACACCTAAGTACCATGTTCAATTATAGCCTCACCTCAGGCTTTGTGCCCATTGAATGGGGCACCATGATGGTTATCCCATTCCACAAAGGGTGGGCCACAACAGACCCTGGGAACTACCACCCCATTAGCCTGACGAGCCTGGTCTGCAAGGCCATGGAACGTATCATCATGGAACTCATAAACAAAGACATTGGAGATCTCCAAACTCTGGACCCTACACAGTTTGCGTTTGTAAAAGGCAGATAGTGTCTCCTAAACCTGATAGACTTCTTGAAGCAGTCACCAAAGCCATAGATGAGGGTAAGGTGGTTCACACAGCCTATCTAGATCTCGCCAAGGCATTCAACACCACCCCCCACTCTAGAATTATAGATAAACTCACTAAACTAGGTAAAAATCCTTATGTTACCAGATGGGTTGCCAACTGGCTTACTGACAGAACCCACACGGTGAAAGTAGCAGACTCCAAACCAGACTTCAGACCAGTGACAAGTGGAGCACCACAGGGTTCAGTTTAGGGTCCATTCCTGTTTGATATCTACTTCTCTGAAGTACAGGCTAACACAGAAGGTCTTTGGCTAATGAAGCTTACAGATGACTGAAAACTAGGAGCCATAATCGAAACTCCTAACGATGTGGACATCCTACAAAAGGGCCTCAATGAGACAGATGCCTGGTGTCAAAGCCATGGTCTCAAGCTCAATGCCAAAAAGTTCATTGTCATCCCCTTTGGTAAAAATTCTGTACCCATGAACTACCACATAGGCAGTAGTCTTCTTAACACTGAAAGTGTGATAAAAGACCTTGGGACACAGGTGGACAGTAGTCTCTCCTTTGATAATCACATCACCACAGTGGTCAGGAAATCCTTCTACGTGACACACCTCATCACAAAAGGTTTCTTATCTAGAAAAAAGAGGTCATTGTTCCCCTCTACTCATCACTCATTAGACCCATTATAGAGTACAATGCCCCTTTTGGTATGTACCTCACAAGACATCTACAACAACTGGAAAGGCCGCAAAAATACCTCACAAAGAGAATTACTGGCCTCAAACAGATGCCTTACGCAGACTGACTCAAAAAAACTTCAGCTTTACTCCGTCGCATATTGTCTACTCAGAGTCGATCTCTACCTAACATACAGAGCTATGTCAAACCCAGAGCTGTTGGACATGCTTCACTTACTCCATCGCATATTGTCTAATCAGAGGCGATCTCTACCTAACATACAGAGCTATGTCAAACCCAGAGCTGTTGGACATGCTTCACTTAAAGAAATCCCAATCCCTCTGAGCTACAAGCTCTAGGGACCTAAACCTTGTCACCACAATAAACAGAACATGCTGGAGGGATAGATTCTTGCCCCAGAGACTTCCCATACTCTGGAACAGACTACCTATCTATGTCAAACAGAGCTCCTCATTAGCACTCTTCAAGAAAAATGTTGATGATTGGATGGGTAATAGAAAATTCACCCTGGGAATCACTTCTGTGGTTCTACTTGACAGGGGCATAGGAAAATCATTTTCTTGGGTTGCGAAAGCCAGGGTACCTTTTTGGCTAGGCTTGTCTAGGCCCTAGGGCCAATAGCCTAGTACCTACCTATGAACCTACCTATGAACCTATTTGAGTCTGAACTCTGATGAATGGCACCTTGTATAATTAGTTAATTAATTACTTAAATTATTATAAGTAAAGTCAATGAAAAATGACCAAGATAAGTATTCATTGAGTTCAAGTAGGTGAATAGAAACTTCTATGTTTGCATTATAAGTTGCTTTCCTTACCTTATATATAATGTAAATAGTAACCCATCTTGACCTACCTTTGTTTGTGAAGAATTATCGGACTCTGAACATTTTGAATAAATCATTACTGTTTCTCAGTTGTTTAAGAAACTCTCCTTTTTTAAATAAAATCAGATGACAAGTGATGTACCATATCAGTTGACATGTTGAGAGATGTAGTTGTAAGAGTTATTTTTTTGGGACAGCTATCTTGGAATCAGTTTTTTTGTTTTGTTCTTTCTAGCATCAGTCCAAGGATTTATTTATTTTATTCTTTTAAGAGTAGGGGCCATCCATTCCATTTTTCTGGGATAGACACTATGTTGTTTTTGATGAATATAGTAGCTTCTTCTAAGTCATTAAAGGTTTTCATCTCATTGGCAAAAAGTATTTTTATCTTGGCTGGAAAGGCCACGTGTGCTTTAATGTTGTTTTGTTTCAACAGTTGTATTATTGGCCAGACTTTTTTCCTTTGCTATAGTATTCTGGAAGAATAATCATTGTCAAACCTTATCAGGCTTTGATTGTATTTTAAGGGTGATATTCTCCAAGCAGATTTTACTATTAGTTCCTTGTCCAGAAATGAAAGACATTTTACAACTGTGGATCTACGTTGAGCATTTGTTAAATTAGAAGCAGATTTCTTCAGTGTACTATGCACCCTTTCAATTCCAAATGAAAGTCCCTCTTTCAAGTCTAAAAATTCAGGAATTCAGGTTGTTAAGAATGAAATAATGTCTTCTCCTTCAGTGTTTTCAGGCAGACCAAAAATCCTTATGCTGTTTCTCCTTTCCCTGTTTTCTAAGTCATCTATTTAGTTAAGCAGCCATTTATTCTATTTAAGCAGAATTTTTTTTTTGGAATTGTTCCTGTTTGAGTCTCCCTTCAATGTAATTTAGAGAAGTCTCTATATTTGTTATTTTTGTATGGTGTTCCTTAAGAGTATCAGTCTGTTTTTGAGAATTTAATTTGAGGTTTTCTAAGTCATTTTTAAAGCCACCCATCTTCAAAGATAGTTCCTGTAAGTTAGATGTCATCATCTGCAGTTCTTTTATCAAAGCAGCATCTGGATGAGAATTACTTGAGTTGTTCATATTCAGTGACTCAATATATCTCCAAGTTACTTGACAGGAAAATGTTTGTATATCTCCACCAAAATTGAAATTTATGTAGTTGAGTAGTTTATCTACAGAATTCCGATGTTTTAAACTTTAAAAATAATACATTTTCCTATATTATTATATTAGTTTATGGAGCTCTAAAAATTCACTGCTCTAAGTTGGCCATCTAGGCTCCGCCCCCATAAAAAAACAAATGTATTAGTATGTGACAGTAATGTATTATAGGATCTTATGTGGCATATCTACAAAGGTGGAATGATTCTGTTGCTGAGGAGGCAGTGCCTGGAACCATGTTGTTTGCAAGTTGTGTGCATGGATTCCTTTGCAAATGAGCTGGGGTTACTGAATAGTACAAATGGGTATCTGTGTCCACAGATCCCATACGTGTAGGCACAGAACTGTGTTGGTGTCCACAGAAGAGGGAACTGACATCAAATGGGGTGTGTATCTGAGGACTTGTAAGCTCCCTTGAATAATGCCTGTTTGCATGGCACGGCACTCTGCTTAGCAGGGGGGTGTATACAGTGTCTGTTAAGCTTTGTTTACCTTTGGGCCATGTGTTTCATTAGTTTTGAGCATGTTTGCTTAGCATGCCTCCGTGCTGAGTGTGACATTTCAGGGGGGGGGTGTACACTAAGTGCTGGGCACTATTTACATTTGCTGCTGTTTGTGTGGTGAGCCACAGTGCTCAGCGAGGAAGGTCTTCCAAAAAAAATAAAAAATTGGCTGAGAAAGGCAATGATGTCATAATTACTGATGACACCTGTTTCACTTAAACTAGGGCCATTAACATTACTTAATGATGTACTTGGCAGGTGAAATGCATCATAGGCAGCCAATCACACATGCTGCACCTACAGCACAGCACTATAAAGGTTGCATACACACTACAATCTGATTTCACTCCTGTACTCTGCACCACTGGAGCACAGACGTGGGAGTTTTAACTGAAGGAATGCTAGAGGCCGCTGCAGGTCTGCTACATATGTATGTTCTAGATGCTGATGTCAATGCTGCTGCTGATGACAATAGTCCTAGACTGAGTAAGAGAATGGTCTTCAGGTCCACGGTAACCTTTCAGGAGCTACATGAGCTGGAGATTGTAGACTGCTACAGAGTGGACAGGCACATACTACAAGAACTCACTGAGCACTGACGACCCCAACTCAGACCCAGAGCCAACAGAGGGGAACTCATCCCAGTGGAAACAAAGGTATGTGCAGCTTTTAGGATACTAGCTACAGGTACTTCCAAAGACCAAAGTACTCCACCAGTTTCTGGATGCTGTGCTGCCACAGGCCAGTGAGCACATTTATTTTGCCTTCACCCCTGAGGTGAGGGCCAGCAGTATGCAACACTTCTACCATGTAGCATACTACCGTGAGGAACTGAGTTCCACAGATTGCACTCAAGTACATATCAAACCACCACCCAGTGAGGAAGGTAGAATCTAAGTCAACCGCAAGGATTTTCACTCCATCAACTGTTAGGTCTTGTGCAATGCCCAGGGCATTATCATGAATGAATGTGCTGGCAGCCCTGGCAGTTATCACAACTCCCATATCCGGCATGCAACACAGCTGTACTACATATTTTCTAGGGAGGACATCCCACACAGCTATTTACTGGGGGATGCTGGCTATGCACTGGAGTCATGGATGATGGCACCCATCAGAAATATACACCCACCCATCAAAGAACACCATAATGAGGCACATGCACAAACTAGAGATATCATTGATCATGTGTTTGGGCTGCTGAAGTCATGGTTCCTGTGCCTCTATATATCTGGTGGAGCCCTGCAGTACTCTCCAGCCACATGTGCAGACGTGTTCACAGTATGTGCTATGCTACTAATTATGATCCTGCTGAAACAGCTGCAGCAGAATCAGCAAAGGGAAAGGATACACAGCCCACCACCAGTACCTAGGCCACCACAGCTACACCCACAGGGTGACTCTGAGGAGGAAAACCCTGATGTTATCCCTGTAGGCAGATGTAGGCATGCCCAGTATGCCCTGGCCTTGGCCAAGAGAATGCATAGTACATGCACTAACAATCTAGGGCCCTAGGGATTGACAGTTTACTCTGACTCACATACACATAATAAAAATGATGCTAGCCAACCAACACAACCTGTACGTAATCATGTATTGACTGTGTACTGCGTGCATTAGACAGAATCATCCCTGGACTACAGGTCTGCCAACAGCTGTATTCACAAGGTAAGTCACACACCTATTCACCACTTTTAAGGGGTACTAGAATGTGGTAGCGTATGTATGGACCTGTATGTATGCAAGGGAATATAGTGTGATACTGGGCTACTTGGGAAGAACTAACAGCCACTTGGGACAAAGGTGCTCTGTCCAATAGTATTTGCTCCATAATAAGTACTGGGCCACAGGGCTGAAAAGTCCACTGCATTATTCAAGGGAGATGGCAAACCGTGGGATCACATGACAGCCACACAACTGTCTATGCCAGCAGAGCATGGGCTGGTCATCTCCCAGAAACCAACACATCAGTGTACCCAGACCAATGCAGTAACAGTAAATCTGCAGTGATATATCAGCAGACCAGCCAATGCCAGGGCTGTGACATAGAACGTGGCCACACGTTCTGTTTCACTTAATGCAGGGGTGACAATGTATGTCTGTATGCTGTTGATTGTGTGATGAATAACACATCCCTGCCTGGCAGCCTGTGTGGTGCACTAGGATAGGGACATTAGCATGGGTGACAGTGTTGATGGTTTAAATCTATCAGTATCCACATCTTTTGTATGTGAGATAGTCACATGGTGGAGTTCCCACAGCCTGCCATACCCCTCAATCTGTTACTGCATGAAAGCTGGACAAAGCCAGAGAGAATGCTGGGACAAAGGTCCAAAACTAGAGACAGATATTCAGATGCTCTGATTCACCTAGAAGTTGGCTATTATGAAAGCAGGTTGCATCAGTGCAGCATATCTGAAGGATATATGTCCAACAATCAAACATTTGTCTGTAGTTAATACTGCTCACTTAGTGCCTTATACAACATTTTACTGGAGTACCACAAATGTATGAGGAACAGGCCAGACATATGGGGTAAAATGCTGGATATTATGAAAAATATGTATAGTGAGATGCACACCTCTCAACTGTAGAGTTTTGCCTCATATATTTGGTCCGTTGTCCATACAATTGTGGTTTTCTGGCAAATTAGTGGCAAATCCTTAAAGACTGAAGTTAGAAAATAAAGACAGGCATTTGAGTTTCTGACTTCATACCCTTCAGAAAATTCACGTGAAAGTATAATCTGTTATTCTATCACCATTCTAAGTTTGTAAGTGCAATATTTAAAAAAAATTGCCCCTATTTTTTGGGCCTTTGTCCCACTTGTATTAATGGCTTTGTCCAGATTTATTGCTGTAAGCAGTTCAGAGGTATGGTGAGAGGTATGCAAGCTGTCACCCTGTATGAGGTGTTACATCACATACCCCAGTTTATTTATTTATTTATTTATTTATTTATTTATTTATTTCAGTTTGGTGACGGGGGGCCACTGGGCTCGAGAGCTCATTTTCAGTGGAGGCCCAGGGAGAAAAGCTCGAACATTACATAGTAAAACATTAGATATTGGATAAAGTTGCAATTCATGATACAGATACATAAGATAAGCAAAATACAGTTGATATGGAGGGTGTAGATATATTATAAAATAGAGACATAAACAGGTAAATTGGTAAGGTTTCACATTACATAGTAGACATTGAATTTGGTGATTAAAGTTACCATTCAAAATTCAGACATGAACTGGTACATTGCTAAAGCTACACTTTACATAGTAAACATTAAGTATTCAGATAAAGTACCCCTCAGGATGCAGCTATATAAGATAAGCAAGTTATAGTAGCTATTGAGGGTGCAGACTCTTTTTAGAACAGAGACATGAGCTGGTGCAGATACTTTGTAGAACAGAGACATGAACTGGTACATTAGTAATTTAGCATACAAGTCATATGTTGCATGGAAAAAATTCCAATGTTTGTATAGAAAATGTGTCTTGTTTGGATGCCAGAACAGGTACAAATGAAGGGAGAGGAGAACAGGGAAAGAAAACTAGATACAATATGTACAAAATGTACAAGAAATAATGCTGAAGAGTGAGTCATTTCTAGAGGTGTTAAGGAGTCATTTCTAGAGGTGTTAAGTAGTAGGCAAAGGGTAAGTCGGGAAAATATGATTTAAAGTGAAGAGAGAAGAAGTTCAGGTGGGTAAAGTGCAATTGCACTTCCAGTTAGAGAAAAAGTAGGAATAGAGATGTGATTTGAAGTTGTTAGTGTTTTCAATCAATAGTCCGTAGAGAAGGAGGGAGAGAGTTCCATTTTTTGGCTAGGGAGAAGAACAGGAGGTGCCGTCCAGCAGGGCGGGTTGGTTTGTAGACTGTGATAAGGTTTAGGTGGGAAGATCTAAGTGATCTGTTAGGGGTGTAAGGTTGTAGGATGTTGGAAAGAGCAGGGCATATGGTAGGGTTAAAGAATAGCTTATGGACAGTAGTAAGTTGGAGGTAGTCGAGATGGTTGGGAAGTTCTAGCCAGTTAAGTAAGTGGAAGGCAGAGCAATGGTGGGAGGAGTGTTTGGCTTTTATGGCAAACTTGGAGATTTTATTATAACAACTTTCCATTTTGGAAGAGATGGAGGCAGATAGGTTAGTTATTATGGGTGCACCATACATTAGAGAGGGGAGAAGGTAGGTGGTGGCAATGGTTTGTCTAGTAGAAGGAGTGAGATAGTGGATGTTTTTATATAGTAGACTGAGTTTTTGATGGGTTTTCTTGATGTTTAGTTGAATATGTGTGTAAAATTTTAGGTGCTCATCTATGGTGACTCTAAGTTGTTTAGCACAGGGAACGATTTTCTATAGTAGAATTGTTGTGGCTTCTGATTTGGAAAGAATTTTTATCAAGTGGGCAGGATTTTGAAGGAGTGAAGAGCAGTATTTTAGATTTGTTAGCGTTTAGAGATAGATGGTTTTGCAACATCCAGTCCTCAGTGGCAGAGAAGGTGGTTTGTGTGTAAGATTGACATTGTGGGAGGTTGGAGGCACTGCAGATTAAAGTGGTGTCATCAGCATATTGTACTATTTTAGTATTTGGGATGGCTGAGTGGAAATCATTGACAAAGAGGTTAAACAGCATAGGGCCAAGAATAGATCCTTGGGGAACTCCAGTAGGGGTGGGAAGGAAGTCAGAGGTGCCTATCTTCCATTTTGCAGCTTGAGATCTATCAGATAGATAACTTGAAAACCAGGACAGGGAATTGTGAGAAAAGTTAAGATTAGCAAGATGGCTGAGAAGATGAGTATGGGAGATAGTGTTGAAAGCTTTGGAGAGGTCTAGTAGAACTGTAGAAATTATATTTCCAGAGTCATGGGCATGGTTGACTATATGTAAGAATGAGAGAAGAGCGGTAATAGCACTATGGCCAGGGCGGAAGCCATGTTGGGTTTGAGAGATTAGATGGTTTATGGTTAGGAAGGGCATTAGTTGGGTTTCAATGCATTATCCAGTATTTTTGATATTGGGGAGAGGATGGATATGGGGCAAAAGTTAGAGGTATTATTATTTTTACTGCCTTTGTGGAGAGGATGTATAAAGGCAGAATGCCAGAGCTTGGGGACATAAGATTCTTGTATGGATCTGTTGATTAAGATGCTAATGGTGAGGGTGATGCTGTCTGCAGCAATTTTTAAGAACTTAGAGGGAATAAGAAAACAAAACCACATAGAGGGAATGTTATCTGGGGCATTGGAGCATGGTTTCAGCTTGCTGAGGAGTTTTGTATGTAGGAGGCTGGAATTAGATTAAGTTCAAAGGTAGGGGGGTTGGGTTTAGAGGCTGGGGTAGAATGACTAGCTTATAAAGGTGGGGTGTTTGGGAAGGATTTAGCTAGTTCAGCAATAGAGTTAATAAAGAAGGAGTTGAAAAGAGAGGCAATTTCTGGATCAGTCTTAGTAGTATCAGGGCAAGGGTTGTTTTTAGTGTATAGGTGAAGGAGTGAGTTGATGGAGTTCTAGAATTTTTTTAGGGTTTGTGGAGTGGTTGGTCTGGAGTTTCATATAGTGGAATTGTTTATCCTTGATTGTGTCTTTTGGTGAGGTTGCGGAGTTGCTTATATTTAAGGAGGGTTTCAGGATGTTTATTGTGCTGAGAAAGTTTCCAGCATTTATCTCGCTGTTGCATACGTTTTTTGGTTTCCTTGGTTAGCCATGGTGCGGGGTTGGGTTTGACTCTAATAGATTGTGGAGGTGCTTGGGTATTAAGTACATTTAGGAAGGTGGAATTGAAGTGATCAACAGCGTTATCTAGAAGGAGTGTTTTTAGAGTGCTCAGTTAGTTTGTTTGAGGGTGTTAGAGAAGGTTGTAGGGTTGAAGTTTGTAAGGTTATGAGTATGTATATAATGGTGCTGGTGAGGGGAGGAACGGGTTGATCGGAGGATAAAGGCAGGCAGGTGGTTACTAATAGAATCAGGAAGGATGCATGAGTCTAAAATGCTGTTAAGGTGGGTGGTTAGAATCCAGTCCAGAGTGAATCCTGGAGGATTGGTTTTGCTGGGTCTGGTGATAGAGTTAGTAAACTGGGTGAAGTTGAAGAGATTGACAGATACGGTGGGATTTTGGTTGTTAATTTTATTCCAGTATAGGTTAATGTCACCTAGAATGTAGGTCTCTAGGTGGATATTAGTTGAGGCCCATTGGAGGATTTCTTCTAAAGTAGTAGTGTTGTTACCTGGGGGAATATAGTCAGATATGATACAGATACTTTTATGAGTATTCATTTGTAGTATGCCTATGACAAGTTCTGCATTGTTAAACTGAGGAGTGGGATTTGGGTATGGAATAATGGTGAGGGTATTTTTGAATACTAAGGATACTCCTCTACCTGTTCTATTCATGTGATCATATCTAAGAGTTTGGTAACCAGGGGGTAGAATTTATGAGTCAGAGATGTATGGTTTTAACCAAGTCCCGGAGATGGCTACTATGTCTGGTTGGTTCTGGTTAAGCCAGGCATGGAAGTTAGTTACTTTGTTTCGTAAACTTTGGGCATTTAGAGTAACTAATGTAAGGATTTTGAGGCTGGTAGTTGTGGTAGTTTTTGGAGGGATGGTGTTGTTGATGGAACTAGGTCCAGGGTTAGGGTGTATATCACTTGCTAGACGTAGGTGGATGAAGAAAGAAGGTAGTAAGTGGCTAAGTTTTTATTTTTAGTGTAGGGGATGATATGAAAGAGGTTTAGGGAAGTTGTGTTTTGCTAATGTGGATAAGATCTTTGGTTTGAAGTAGTAGAGGTGATTGGGCTGGACTAATGAGGCTGAGATGGTGTGGAATTGAGGTATTGTAAGGGTGAGATGGGGGCTGGGAGAGGTGCAGTGGGATATGAGAGAAGGGGGAAGAGGAGTGGCAGAATAGGAGGTAGTATGGAAAAGTAGAATTAAAGTTAAAGTTAGCAAGGTATTAGTGGGGATGAGAAGGGTAGGCGGGTGAAGAGTTCATAATGAAATGGTATAAGTTTAGAAGATGGAGAAGAGAAGGAGGTATAATGAAGGGGAGGTAGAAGGTATAGAGTGAAGAAGGGCAAATGAGTAGAGTATAGTGATTTGTATAAGGGGAGTGGCTATTAACTGAGGGGTGGGGGTGAGAAGAGGATGGACAGAGAGAGGAGGACTGTGATTGGAGGGGGTAGAGGAAGGAAGGTGACTACTGGAAAGAATAAATGTTGGAGTACTGGGGCAGGTGGAATTTGGGGACAGCGTAGGGGAGCAGAGTGAGCTCGCAGGGCGAACAGAGCAGGTAGAGCCAAAGAGAGGAGAATCCTACTTGAGAAAAATAATCTGTGAGAGAGGCTATGGACAATGGCTAGTCCTGCTGTACTGGGTAAGTGTCGATCTAGGGGAAACACTAAGGGCAGGGACAGAGAGTGACTGGTTGGGAGATAGGATAATTAGATTAATAGCTCATGCGATGTAATTTAGGAAAGTAGAATAAGTAAAATACATATCCTGGGGAGTGCTGACATCTAATGGTAGAAATGGGGTAGTGATTGGGTGCTAAAGAGTGAAATATACCTATGGGATGCAGAGAGCTTTGTAGGAGGGATGTGGGGGCTTATGGCTGTGGGAGGCTGCAAGCACACACATGAGAGGTCAATTTACAAGGGGATAATTGTATGAATACAGTTCTAAGGTATGATTAAACTACCTGCACAGTGGGTTTCCGACTGGGTTTCCAAGGCAGGTAGGTCACAGTTTAACAAAACGGGCAGTTCAAGGCATCCGTTCAGAGATGGCAGGAGAGCTTTCTTTGAAGTTTAGTATCAGGGAGGGCACCTGGATAGAATGGACAGTGGGTTTCTGACTGGGTTTCCAAGGCAGGTAGGTCACAGTTTAAAAAAACGGGCAGTTCAGGGCATCCATTCAGAGATGGCAGGAGAGCTTTCTTTGAAGTTTAGTATCAGGGAGAGCACCTGAATAGAATGGACAGTGGGTTTCTGACTGGGTTTCCAAGGCAGGTAGGTCACAGTTTATAAAACAGGCAGTTCAGGTCGTCCATTCAGAGATGGCAGAAGAGCTTTCTTTGAAGTTTAGTATTGGGGAAGACACCTGGATAGAATGGACAGTGGGTTTCTGACTGGGTTTCCAAGGCAGGTAGGTCACAGTTTAACAAAACGGGCATTTCAGGGCATCCATTCAGAGATGGCAAGAGAGCTTTCTTTGAAGTTTAGTCTCAGGTTGTGCACCTGTATAGAATGGACAGTGGGTTTCTGACTGGGTTTCCAAGGCAGGTAGGTCAGAATTTAACAAAACAGGCAGTTCAGGGCATCTGTTCAGAGATGGCAGGAGAGATTTCTTTGAAATTTAGTATCAGGGAGGGCACCTGGATAGAATGATGGTGAAACGAGCAGCCAGCCACAAGACCATTTAAGGGCTATTTGCAGCACACAGCTGGAGAATGCCATTGACAATGTCAGGGAAATGCTGCACTGCGGAAACAGGTGCAGCTGCCAATGTTTGTAGCACAAAAAATCCTGGCCTGGATTGCAGGTAGCTTGTGGCCTGGAATTACCTTGTAAGTACTGACAGTCCCACTGGGCATGCTCCTACACTTAGCTAACGTGAGTGCAATTCTGCTGCCTCTTCCTAACAGAGACCTACTATGTGGAAATATGTCTGTACATACAGACAGCTATCTCTACATATCTGGCTGACCCTATCACCCTCCCACATGTGTAGTATATCTATCAGTATGTACCCTATATATATATATATATATATATATATATATATATATATATATATATATATATATATATATATATATATATATATATATATATATATATATATATATACATATATATACATATATATATATATATATATATATATATATATATATATATATATATATATATATATTACAATGATACATAGAATTTCAACATATATACAGACATAATATCCATAGTGTACACACACAGCAACATTTATAGAAACATCCCTGTTATTTACATTTATATATGTGTGTGTATATGTGTATATATACAGTATACGCATATTTACATAAATGTGGGGATGTATGAATTTCCCCACATACCCTCACAAGGCTGAGGTTATTTGCACTCACACATCAAAACAATTGCCCAAAGGAACCTAACCAAGGCCACAAAAGTACATAATCCACTCACCCACAAATCCCTGTGGCTGTGGAATATCACCTTGTAGACAGACACAGGTGAGCAGATGTTATACTGTAAAATGGTCCACCATATACCATGGATAGGCCATCTTGTTCCTGGCCACATGTTTGCCTGCCTAACTGCTACCAGCCACATTTAGCCATACTGCTAACTGTACACACACAGCAGGGATAGTAACAGGTACTCCACTCCTAGGACACTAGATACAACTACAGTACCAAGCAATATCTCTCTGCAGGCCACGCATGCTGTCTAACACAAGGCTACTTTATGTACTCCACAAGTACTGTGCCTGCAATCACATATACAACAGATGTAGTCTGTGGTGCATGTGATAAGTACTGCAAGCTATAGTGTGTAATAGGTCATAGGTAGGTGTTCTAATCTTACTTCAGCCATGTGTGTGTGTGTGTGTGTGTGTGTGTGTGTGTGTGTGTGTGTGTGTGTGTGTGTGTGTGTGTGTGTGTGTGTGTGCGTGCATGTGAAGATATCCCCATATAACACTATGACAAGCCCATGTGGGCTATCACTGTGCAATGCTTGTGCATTTTATGGCCCTGTGACTAGCTGCTGGCCTCTACATTGCCATCCTCTACAATGCCTGCTGATGTCATCCACCGTAAGAGTGCTGGCTAACACTTTCACATCAGATAAACTCTGTGGCACAGGTGATAAGGATTGCAAGCTATAGTGTCTAATAGTGGATAGGTAGAGGTTCTATTCTCACATCAGCCAACTTTGAGTGTATGTAAGTATCACCATGCAGCACTATTGACAAGCCTATATAGTCTATCTCTGTGCAATGGTTTTGCATTTTATGGCCCTGTGACTAGCTGCTGGCCTCTATATTGCCCTTCTACACAAGGCTTGCTGATGTCATCCATCTCAAGAGTGCTGGCTGACAATCTTATTTCAGATAAACTCTGTGGCACATGTGATAAGTACTGCAAGCTATAGTGTGTAATTGTAGATAGGTAGGGGTTCTAATCTCACATCAACCAACTCTGTGTGTCTGTGTGAGTATATAAATATATCCCTGTACAGCACTACACACATGGCCTTATAGACTACCCCCCATATAATGCTTATGCACATTTTGGCCCTGTGACTAGCTGCTGGCCGTAAATTGCCCTCCTGTACATTATCATAATGGATGTCTGTTACCTGTCTGACCCAGACACAGGATATTTGTAGACATGTCAATTCCATCACCACACCTTCTAGATTTGTAAGTTCAGATAACCCAGGTGATGTATGGCCAGTGTAGCAGACCTTATTACAAAGTATAAATGCATGAATACGTTGACTGTCCCCATTGTCCCTGACAGACTATTCTACACATATGCAATCTAGGGTGACATGCATGTATACTGACATATCTTGCTGATATCATCTTTCTGCTGTGCTGCCATGCCATACTGTGCTGCTGTATTACCATCATGTGTCCATAGTGTATCCCCTCAGAATCCTGGAACAGAAACATATACAGGTCTGTCATGCAACTGTCATTCTGTAACACTGTAGCCAGTCCAACATCATGCAACAAAGATACACATAATGTGATGTGTAGTCATGACACATGCCAGCATACAGTATTCATAGTGGCCCACAACAAGTGACATGGTGAAGTAATACTGCACTGCACAAGTACATGTCAAGTGATATAGACGCCCTGTGCATCAGACACATAATAGCATTGCCCTGCATCAATGGCATGGATGGTAGGGATGTGGCACAGTTATCATCAAATGCACAGGGTGTAGTGTGGGGGTGCCGGAGACCTAGGCTGTGCCAAACACTTGACAGCATGCGTGCGAGTCAGGAGGGGTGCTGGTTAGATGGGCCATGAAGAGGTACCATGTGTGTGTGTCTGTAGGTGGCCTGCATGTGACAGTGGTATTTGAGTGTGTGCATGTGCACAATCAAGCCCAGTGCTAGCCCTACACATGTGTATGTTGGACAGCTGTGGATCGTACAAGATAGAGTGGACAGTTTACCATCTCCAGCCATGAATATGGGATCTGGCACTGCCAGGAGTAACGCTGGCACCACCATGTCCAAGGGCAGATGTGGTGCTAGTATCTGACAGTGACTGCAAAATGCTGGGACTGTGTCCCCCACTGGACAGCCCAGGACCATGGGGCCATGGCCTGCCCTGTCATGGTGTGAACAGCACACTTCACTCTGTAGTGCTAGAGGTACTGCCACTTATAGGAGCATGGCTGTGCATGGCCACTTGAACTCTCAGCAGATGGTGTTTCTGCCCTATGTCCACATGTCTGATGCCCAACTCCAACCAGATGTTCCAGCACAGATAATGTGTGGTCCAAGACAGGCAATTTCTCAGCCCACCATCTGAGCACTGCATCAGTGAACCATTCCAGTGTGTCCCCAATGTGATGGAGGCAGTCACGGATGTCAGACTGTGCTGCATCCATATCTCTAGGCATCCATCTGGCGTTGCATTCACAATGTGCCTCTGCCTCCATGATGGCCTAAAACATGCGCCAAAGGACCCATGATGTGACACCTGTCACAGGTGGTGGATGGACAGCAGTCCTCCTATGATCACCACTATCAATTCACCTGTGTGGGACCTCGCCACTTCTCTGGCTATGGTCAGTGTCTACACTCACTGACACCATAGTTGCCACACTGTTCTGTTCAATGTCACCACCCTCTGACTGTCCAATATCTGTGGCCTCTGGGGACTAGGTATGTGTGGGCATACTATGTGAGGTGACAATGGTGGCAGAAGAGGGATGTCAACCTCTGGAACAGATTCAGCCCCTGACAACCCCACCTGTGCCTCACTATGGCCGCCATCATCATAAGAGTCTGATGAGACACTGACATCAGGTTATGAAAGGGACAGACTCCAACCCCCCGGTCACCTGTGAAAACCAAGATAAAGCAGTACATTACTACATGCACATTTATGTATGGTAGTCCACACAGACTCATGCAAATGAGGATCCACAACTGCAATACCAGTCACACATCTTCTCATCTCCACTCCCATGCACACCAGACAACCTCACACCAACATACACAGGCAAGTCAAGCCCTTTATAGCATGCACATCACCCACATCCAGGTAAGTTGCCAATTCTATCTGCCTGTAAGGTATGAAATATGACACTATATGTGATAGACCTACACATGAAACCCAGTATACCTATCTTGTGAATGATATGCCAGTAATAGTGTCACTGATTCAGGTATGTACCATCTCCCTGTTGTGTTTGAACAGGCAGCTTGGAGTAATTGATTCATGTATACCAGGCTGTGTAGACACTCATAATTATAAGTGCAGATGTGTTGATGGATGTTGAAATACACACCTGTGACTAACCAGTCTATGAGCTGTAGTTACCTGTTCCAGAATGGAGCATACAAATATTTTACTCTGACTTAACACAACATTTGTACATAGGGCTTTGATTGTATTTTAAGTGTTGTTTTCTCCAAGCAGATTTTAATATTAGTTCCTTTTCCAGAAATGAAAGAAATTTTACAACTATGGATCTAGGTGAAGTATTTGTTGAATTAGAAGCAGGTTTCCTCAGTGTTCTATGCATCCTTTCAATTCCAAATGAAAGTCCCTCTTTCAAGTCTAAAGATTCAGGAATCCAGCTTGTTAAGAATGAAATAATGTCTTATCTTTCAGTGTTTTCAGGCAGACCAAAAATTCTTAAGTTGTTTCTCCTTTCCCTGTTTTCTAAGTCATCTATTTTGTTATGCAGCCATGTATTCTGTTTAAGCAGACATTTTTTTGGAATTCTTCCTCTTTTGAGTATCTCTTGAATGTCATTTAGAGAAGTCTCTATATTTGTTATTTTTGTATGGTGTTCCTTAAGAGTATCAGTCTGTTTTTGAGAATTTAATTTGAGGTTTTCTAAGTCATTTTTAAAGTCATCCATCTTCAAAGATAGATCCTGTAATGTAGATGTCATCAATTGCAGTTCTTTTTTGAAAACAGCATCTGGATGAGAATTCCTTGAGTTGTTCATATTCAATGACTCAATATATCTCCAAGTTACTTGACAGGAAAATTTTTCTATATCTCCACCAAAATTGATATTTATGTAGTTTAGTAGTTTATCTATAGATTTCTGATGTTTTAAACTTGAAAATAATACATTTTCCTATGTTATTACACTAGTTTATGGAGCTCTCAAAATTCACTGCTCTCAGTTGGCCATCTAGGCTCCGCCCCCGTAAAAAACAAATGCATTAGTAATTGACAGTAATGCATTATAGGACCCTATGTGGCATATCTACAATGGTGGAATGATTCTGTTGCTGAGGAGGCAGTGCCTGGAACCATGTTGTTTGCAAGTTGTGTGCATGGATCCCTTTGCAAATGAGCTGGGGTTACTGAATAGCACAAATGGGTATCCGTGTCCGCAGATCCCATCTGTGTAGGCGCAGAACCATGTTCGTGTCCACAGAAGAGGGAACTGACATCAAAGAGGTGTGTGTCTGAGGACTTGTAAGCTCATTGGAGCTCAGCAGTACCTGTTTGCATGGCACAACACTTTGCTTAGCAAAGGGGTGAATACAGTGTTTGCTAAGCTTTGTTTACCTTCTGGCCGCGTGTTTCATTGGGTTTGAGCATGTTTGCTTGGCATGCCTCTGTGCTGAGTGTGACATTTCTTGGGGGTGTGTACACTGAGCGCTGAACACTGTTTACATTTCCTGCAAGTGTTTGTGTGGAGAGCCACAGTGCTCAGCGAGGAAGAGTGTTAAAAAAAATGGCTGAGAAAGGCAATGATATAATTACTGATGACATCTGTTTCACTTAAACTAGGGTCATTCACAATACTTAATGATGTACTTGGCAGGTGAAATGCATCATAGGTAGCCAATCCCACATGCTGCACCTAAAGCAGAGCACTATAAAGGTTGCATAGACGCTACAATCTGATTTCACCCCTTTACTCTGCACCACTGGAGCACAGACTTGGCAGTTTTAACTGAAGGAATGCTAGGGGCTGCTGCAGGTCTGCTACATATGTCTGTTCTAGATGCTTATGTCAATCCTGCTGCTGCTGCTGTTGCTGACAATAGTCCTAGACTGAGAAGGATAAGGGTCTTCAGGTCCAGGATAGCCTTTCAGGAGCTACATGAGCTGGAGATTGTAGACTGCTACAGGGTGGACAGGGACATACTACTAGAACAAACTGAGATCTGATGACCCCAACTCAGACCCAGAGCCAACAGAGGGAAACTTATCCCAGTGGAAACAAAGGTATGTGCAGCTCTTAGCATACTAGCTACAGGTACTTTCCAAAGGCCAAAGTACTCCACCAGTTTCTGGATGCTGTGCTACCAAATGCCATTGAGCACATTTATTTTCCCCTCACCCCTGAGGCGAGGGCCAGCAGTATGCAACACTTCTACCATGTAGCATACTACCTTGAGGAACTGAGTGCCACAGATCACACCCAAGTACACATCAAAGCACCACCCCAGTGAGAAAGGTAGAATCTAAGTCAACTGCAAGGGTTATCACTTCATCAACTGCCAGGTCTTTTGCAATGCCCAGAGCATTATCATGAATGAGTCTGCTGGCAGCCCGGCAGTTATCACGACTCCCATATCTGGCATGCAACACAGCTGTACTACATGTTTGCTAGGGAGGACATCCCACACAGCTATTTACTGGGGGATGCTGGCTATGCACTGGAGCCATGGATGTGGATAGACATGACTACCCTCTGAGTCCTTGCAAATGTATGTGTGTGTGTGTGTGTGTGTGTGTGTGTGTGTGTGTGTGTGTGTGTGTGTGTGTGTGTGTGTGTGTGTGTGTGTGTGTGTGTGTGTGCAATTGTGTGTGAGTGTACATATTTGTAGGAGACAGAATTTGGAGGCCACATTCTCCAAATACAATAAACCTTGCCATACATCATAAGGGATGGTGATGTTACTGATATTAGGAGAGCCATGACAAACCCTTAACCTACTATCCCTGTGGCATGTGCAATACATGCATATCCCTGTAGTAGCACTGATTAGATAGACAAGGTTTTGCATTGCAGTCCTGGTCAATGTGTGACTGTGGGTATGTCAGAGCATTATCATGGATTTCAGTGAGTACAATATCCAATGTGGGGTGTGGGTGTTGGGTAAACTGTCTTTACACCATGGTACCCCCAGTAGATGTCCCAAGGTCAACTGTATGAGGACCGCTGTTACCATCAACCATACATGTAACTGATTACACTATCCAGCCCAATGATGCATGTGCTGTATGCAAAAATGCTGTAACAGTATGTACTCACTGACAAGGTAGTTAGCACTGCTAAACCCAGGTCTGTCAAATGTGTCTATGACTGTTTGTGTTTGTCAATGTGTATAAGACAGTATGTCATACTATGTATTGTCCATTAACACCCAGTACATCCCCCATTACCATACTGTACAAGGCCCGGTGATGTTCTTCACTTAACAGGTAACTCTGGACACACCTTACCCTAAAAACTCTGTGGTGTGTGCAATTAAGGCCAAACACATTAATAACAATAAGTACCTAGGTAAGGGTTCTACTATCAGTGTTGCCAAGTAAGTGTGTATGTATGTGCAGGGATCTATTTCAGTTTGCGGAAGATATATGTACCAGGAGATCATTTGTCTGAGAAGTAACTGATAAAAGGTAACATTTCAAAGCAATCATCTCATGGAAATTCATTCCATCAAAACTAGTAGTGGATGTGAAAATGCCCTCTTCCCCACTGTACAGCAATACTGGAGTTGGTATATATAGTTGGGTGTGGTTGTTGTGGGTACAGCCACCCACATTGGGGTCATTGTTGTGCGTATCCCCCCACTTAGTGTGCTGTTATACTGTACAGTATATGTTAACAGTTTAAGTAGTTGTTAATCACACTATGCACCCACCATGCACTCACCTGTATACACCTCTCAGACCTATCAGCCATGTGGCACATGCAGTAACTGTTATACATACCTGTTACTTATGTTCAGCTGTACCTGGGATATGACACAGTCAACATGCCACCACAGTGCCAACCCCCTCGTAGAAAAGGATAGTCAACCAACATCCTGCTGACACACAGACACTTAGAACACAAACAGAATACAATATGGAGACCACAATCAGTCAGTGTTAATAACAGCTATAATACATAATGGCTGTACAGCTACACACCATGACATGTACACATTCATCATTCCAGCTGACAACATGTTAAACAGCATTACAATGCTAAACCTTAGTACATTCACCCTGTGCATCAGAACCATACTAGCATGTCCATGCATCAATGGTATGGATGACACGGATGTGGCACAGGTATCATCATATGTACAGGGTGTGTGTGGGTTTGCCAGAGGCCTAGGCTGAGCCATTTGATTGACATCATGTGTGTGGGGTAGAGGGTTCTTTATTAAATGGGCTGTGCTGACATGGTGTGTGTAGGTATGGATGTGTCTTAGCTGTGTTGGTGATGTGTGTTTGTGTATGTATGCACACATTTCTGCCATGTGGCTGCCCTATACAGGAGTATGTTGGACAGCTGCAGACCATACATGGCAGGGTGTATAATTCACCATGTCTAGCCATGGACACGGGAACTGTGCCTGCCAGGGTTGCACGGGCACTACCAGGCAGAAGCCCAGATATGGTACTCTCCCCTGATGACAATTGTCTGCTGGATCCATGTCCCTGTTGGGACCGGCCAGGACAATGTGCACTTTGCCTGCTGTGTTGTGGTGTGGACAACACCCCCCTGCAGTGCTGGTGCTGGTACTGCCACTACGGGAGCACCCGCGAGTTGTTGCACATCCACGTAGACCTCCACCTGTTGGTGTTGCTGACCTACGTCCATGTGGCTGATGGCCTACTCCCACCACATGCTGTAACAGAGACACCACATGGCTGAGAATTCCCACCATCTCCCCCAACCATCTATCCATGACATCTGCAAAATAATGGTGGGCACCTGCAAGATCACAGATGTAGTCACGCACAGCAGGAAGAGTAGCCCTCTGCAGCCTCAGACCATCTCTGGTGTAACATTCCATAAATGCCTGTGCCTCCATGATGACGCAAAACATGCATCTGGTGACACCTGCTGTGGCACTTCTGCCAGGGGCATGATGGCTAGCAGCTTTCCTTTGAGCACCCCTGTACATCTGCCTGTCTGGGATATCACCGGTCATCCGGCTATGGCTGCTGTGTACAGACACACTTGCCATAGTCAACACACTTTCCTGTCCCATATCACCACCAGCCAACTGTCCCTCATCTATGGCCAAGGGTGATGGGGTGTGTATGGGCATTGTGACTGTGTGCGGTGATGGAGTGGATAAAATTGGGATGTCAACCACTGGCACAGATTCAGCCCCTGACAACCCTGCCTGTGCCTCACTATGCCTATCTACTTTGTCGGAGTCTTTTTGGACAATAACATCAGTTTGCCTGCAGGAGGGACCTTGACCAACCTTGCCACCTGTGAGACAGACAAGAAATGTAAATTAAGACCTCTGCATTATGGTTTACTTCTACACACACACACGCACACACACACACACACACACACACACACACATACACACACACACACACACACACACACACACACACACACACACTTACTTACTTATAGGTGAGGTGGCACAAAGATATTACCCAGTCCTCTCATCACCCAACAGTCAACATGCATGACATATGGCGCTCAAAACATGCACTGCAGCCATACTCAATCCTTGTTACCAACATTATACATCTCTGTGATGCATGAGTTGTGTTAGTAGGTGATGACCCCTCCCATGTAACTCAATGCACCCATGTACACAGTATTGCTGTGCACCTGTACAGCACACTGGCATGTATTGTGCACCATACCTCATGAGTGTACACACCATTGCTGAATGTGTATATGTGTGGCAGTTATGTTTGCTCTGTTGCTCACAGACCCTTTGTGTTTGTCTGACTCATACCTGGGATGATATGAGGACTGATGTCGATAATTAATGCCTGTCCTTTGATTTGCAGATCTCATCAGCAGCAGTGTATGTATGTGTAATAAAGTCCGGTTACACTGACAGCCTTCAAAGCTTAATGTGGATATGAGGAGTGTACACACCCTTGTTGACATGCCAGCCTCTTCTATGATATGCAATGAGGCCACAATACTACATTTATTAACATTATGCACACCTGATATGTGACATATGACCTGTGCAATCCAATGTAGTATAAAAAAACTCCAGCTCTACTCAGTTGCATACCGCCTACTTCGAGGCGATCTATGCCTGACATACAAAGCTATGTCAAATCCAGAATTAATGGATATGCTTCACCTCAGTAAATCTAAATCCCTTAGAGCCACACGCTCAGGATTTGAACCTCAGCACAGAAATAAATAGAACCTGCTGGAGGGACAGGTTCATAACCCAGAGGCTCCCTTCACTCTGGAATAGAATTCCAGTTCATGTGAGGCAGAGCACCTCAGTGAATCTCTTCAAGAAGAATCTCGATAGGTGGATGGGGGATCGTAGGTTTGTCCCAGGGATTACTCCCGTGTCACTATTAGACAGAGGCACAGTAAACTAAACCTTAAAAAGGGCACAGTATACTCAAATCAAGGGGTGGCGTAAGCCATACAGAATCGGGCTAGGCTTATAATTGCCCCAGGACAGATAGCCTAGTATGAACCTATGAACCTATGAACCTATAAAACAAATGTGTTAGCAGTGCAGATGCTGAATGAGATGCATACAATATGTGGTTTGCATAAGTGTGCACACCCTTAACACAATGGTTTGCTGAAACACCTGTTAAGTGAACTACAGCAGTCACTATTCCTGGAAGGGGTATACTAGCATGTCCCATCTTCACTTGCCATTATTTGGTCAGTCTGCCCTAGAAATGTCCCCCAACCCTGCCAGATTGCCAGGTCAGCTCATGTGCACAGGCCTTGGAAGTTACACAGTGTCTTCACTATTGCTGTAGAGTCAGGGTTATGTCTGGCACAACTCATAATCTTGACTGTGTTCATATACAGCCATTCTTAGCAAGTTTTGGATGTACGCTTCAGTTCACTGTTCTGTTTCAAGCTAACACCCCTCTCCATCCTCAGCCTTATTGCAGATTCTTGACAACTATGGGCCACATGTGAGTCTTATTTTGCAGTGTTCCATATTCAAAAAAAACATGTCTACCGGCCTAGATCCAGCTAATGAACAGCAAACCTAAAGATGTACACTGGCACCAGCAAGCTAAAACTGGGGGATGGTGGCTGTGAGGTGGAGTGAGGTGTTGTTTGTGCACCACATGTATCTTTATGATTGGTCTGTAGGTTTGAGATCTGGTCTCATGATATCATTACACATTACAACACATGAATTTGAGAGACTTGAAATTATGCTTATGCTACCTGTAGAGAGCCCTGGATGATGCATCATGTGGGACAACTCTTCCGTCTGATTACCCTAACCCATAGGCCACACATATGCAGAATCGAGGCAATTGTTGACACAGGTACTGCACAGGTAATGCTTGCTATACATTCTTGCAAGTCCCTTAGTGTTGCTGCATGCTTGTGGAAAGCCTCCATGACCATTTTGCAACATGTTTTGTCATTTGTTTTGGATGGACATCTGTTTTTTTTTTTCTACATCAATGTTGTCCCATACTTCATAGAAACATACATGACTGTCTGTATTGTTTGCCATGGTATATGTAATGGTAAGGTAAGGCTACTTTTCTCAATCCTGAGTGCTACCTTTTGGATATGGGATCCATTGCATTGTTTGTAAGATGTGTGCAAGCCATGGCTGCCTCTGTTGCAGGTGAGTGGGCAAATGTCATGGACATACTTCTTTGATAGCAGACCATTACTTGGTGTGACATTGAGGCCCTGTACTTGATGAAAGGTGTGTACTCAAGAAGAGTGAATGCTGTCAGTACATCACCAGCTGCTTCAACAATATGTTATTTGGAGTGTGTGCACACATATGCTTCCAGTGTTTGTTAAGGTATGTATTCCCCATATTTGTTGTCCTAACATGGAATTCCATATTACACATTCATTGCTCATGTTAGGATCACATTATAGGTTGTAAAAGGTGCGGAATGCTGTATTGTGGTTTGCCATTGTTTATATCAGGAACAGTTGCCTTTGTAATAGTGGTATATACACTGTTGTAGCCACTGTATAAGGGTATTGTTTCAGACATGTCCCTACTGTAGGCCATTTGTCCCACCATTATGTTCATCTCTCCCCACAAATCTTGCACTGACAGGTTGTTAGGTATACTGCAGGACTCTTACATACCCTTCAGATATGCCACCATGGTGACCACTATGATGCAGTGCAGTTAATACCAACAATAAATGAACATGTACAGCATGCATTATGGGTAGGTATGTTAAATGTGTGCATGGCAAATGGCATGGTCATAATATGGCTGGTGTACTGGCAAACCTAAACAAAACAGCTCCATACTCACCAGCTACAGGTTGCTGCCCCAGTTGTATACCAGAGGGACCTAAATAGTTGTGTGATACAAATAATGTCAGTAGCTACACCTGTGGCATTGGTACAGGGTGGAAGCAGCATTTCAGCATATCGACAGTACAAACCCACAATAATAGGGATTATGCACATCTGTTTTTTACTACACTGCAGTAACAGACTATCTAATCTGACATATGCATGTAGATACTTTACAGATGAAAATGGATAAGCAACAGTGGTATAGTAATGTGCCCTGGGTCCTTACCTGCATGCTCCTCATCCATTGTATGGGTGGCACCCTCCCCAACAATGCTGTCTTCAGCCTGCTGGCTTGTCTGATGGGCGGGTTCCCCAAGGCTGGCAAGGAACCTCTCAGCATGTGTCAGTGGGAGCTGGATGGCATGAACCCCACCTGTGGCTAGCTGGTCCCACCTAATGGCAGCAGCACGCTGATGGACATGGTGGATTAGATCTGTGCAACAATGCCGTATCTGCTCATAATTTTGGTTGTGTAGGCCAACATCGTTTATCCTGAGGATGAGCCTGTTCCACAGGGTGGTCCTCTCCTGCAGATCCTGGGCCCTGTGGCTGAATAGCATGTCATGATACAAGATGAGGTGTTGTATAATTGCCTCATTTTCATGGGTTGTAAATGTGGGGAGACATTCCTGGGGCATTCTACCTGGAAGACATTAACATGATCAAAGGTCACAGGACCTCATACGGCTGTCCATGTGCACATCAACAGTGAATATTACTTGCAAATAATCAAGACTATACCATAACACAGTAAGCTATCATGGCTTTGACATCTTGCACTGCACTCCTGGCCCTGACCTGTCCAATTCCTCCAATGTTGGACACTTAATGGCATAATCCACTATTCACCATTCATTTCTGTGTAGATGGATGACCATGTCCATATTCTATGTGGGTGGTGTGTGTATGATGGCATGTTTGTGACTGTAGTGTGTGTGATGGAACTGTGAGACCATGACTGTGTCCATGTAGGAGGAAAACTGTGATATTCTCATGCCCCATGGAGACTTGCTCTTGTTGCCATCAGTCAGCATTATGTCCATGCTCACCATTAATATGGGCAGGAGTGTGGTTGATATGCATATCCTCCTGTACTAATGTTGTGGACAGAGTGTCACTGTTCCTGCCTATCCTGTCTGATGCAGGTTGCCTGTATCCATGGTATGTGTGTATGAGGTGTGCTTTACCCCCAGTACAGGTTGACTTGTGTTTCTGGCTCTGAGACTGTGTACATATGTGGAGACATGGTTGCAAATGGCCTTGGTGGTTTGGATATGTCTGATTTCTAGTCATATTCCACCTTACAGGAAGTGAAACTACATGCTTGCTCAGTTAGAGGTGCACTTTCTTCCAAGTTGTGGTCTGCACCTATGTGTCGCTGTACAGCCACTATAGCAACCTATTATGTGCTTTGTGACTTGGTGATGTCCACCAAGGGGAATTACTCAAGTGTTGGTGGAGGATGGTTGTACAGGTAAGGTGCTGCTGATTCCATATAGCTACAGTGGATATGAAGTGTACACACCCCTGTTACAATGCATGGTACTTGTGCAATTGGAACTTGACCTCAGAGAATCACATGTCAACACAATCCCCACCTGTGATGTGTCCTATAGCCTGCTCAGTTCAATAGGGAACATAACCTGTCCTGTGGAAACATATGGGAATTAATACTCAGTATAGTAAGCCAGCTGACTTTGTGTGCACACCCTTACACTGATATGTTGTGTAAACACCTGCTGAGATGATTACAGCATCCATTTGTCTTAGTGTGTACTCTAATGTCATATCACATCTTCACTTAGCAGTGGTTGCTCACCTTTCATGAAACAGGTTTGTTTCTTTGTCAATAGAATTGTGTAGGTTATGGGTCACATTTGAGGTGAGAAACATTTTGACATGACTTTCTGTGGTCTCATTGGCATACAGCAGACAGACCTGGCATTCCAACAGGAGTGTGTACACCTTGATGTCCAGTGTATTTGGGTGTTGATATAGCTGTTAGTGGTGGGCATGGACAGTGGGTCATAACACAGTTGTACACTTCTCTGATTACTAGGTGATAAGCATGCCTACTGTAACACCCATATCAGTGTCATGGCAATGTAACAATCAGTAGCAATACACATTTTATTTTGTTGTATGCAGTGACAGTGATATTACACACATGTGCAACATGCACATCCTATTTCCAGACTGTGCCTTTCAGCTGAACATACACATACATACACATGCTCAGGGGTACCTGGTATACATTTGTGTTCTATGTCATTATGGCACACTGTATTTACACTCTCGCAGCTCAATCATACGTCTCAACCTGTTATACCACGACTTCTGGTCATTGGTCCATCCACATCACTGGGTGAAAAAACAGGGAAGTCAATTCTGATAAAGTATTAATACAGCTGCCATAACACAAGTATATGTGTAAGTGACTACAAATTTCTGTCACAAATGTGAACATTGTCCAGAAGAACACTGTACAGTTGAATGTTATTAAATTAATATATCACATGTAGTTTCTGTCACAAATGTGAACATTGTCCAGAAGAACACTGTACAGTTGAATGTTATTAAATTAATATATCACATGTAGCTTAACACATCCATCTGCAACAGTGCTTTACTATACTCATGCCCTACATAGCTATCCTACATTTACAATACAAACATGTATAGTACTCATATTCACAGGTAACATATGGATATGGGCAACATCCCATTAACTGGCTTAGCAGTGGCACAGACACGACTGTTTGACATATACTCTAGTGGTTGCCCAATATGAGCTGTCCTTTCCCAGGGTGTGTCAGGCTTCTCAACTTTGACCCAACCTATACACCTCTTAGAGCATCACATGTGGACAAAGCCTAACATAAGGGGGGATATATAGGGACAGATCATACTTATGTCTATTACAAACCTATGACGTTTGTAGCATGATACATTTCACATTACCTTGACTGTTCTGAAGGTGGTGGTGTCTGAAACTCATGTGTCTGTCATGACTTCATTACTTCCATCTCCAGCTATTTGCCAGACTAATATAGATGTTTGGAGGAACAGAACAAACACTATGATGGCTAAATATTGACAGTCTCTGAAGATCTGCACAGTTGACAGGTATGGCCCACTGCAGACAGAGCCAGATGCTATGTCCATAGCATTTGTTCAGCAGGACATCATTACAGCAAGTATTGATGGCACATATACATCTTTCATAATCATCTATCCCATTATTACAGACCAAGTACTACATTCAATTACATGCTTGCATGTGTCACATACCTGCTTTATCTTCAGGTTCCTTCTGTGTATAGAAGGTATTCTTGTTTCTTA